>NC_031791.1:6425593-6432209 GCF_001522545.3 Parus major
GATGGATGGATGGATGGATGGATGGATGGATGGATGGATGGATGGATGGATTGATGAATGGAGGGGGAGCCTGCTGTCTCCATCCTGCACTCTGCAGCTGACAGGCAAATTCCAGCCTCAGGAGAAAGAGAGTGGTGGCATTAGAGGAAAAGGAGTCTTGGAGGGGTTCAAGAGAGCTGCTGTGCTCTGTCCAGCCAGCTGCAGAAGTGCCCAACCTTTCCCAAATAACACTTATTATTTATGGACTTTGCCTGTGACCGTCTATTTTCTTCTCCTTGCCACCAGAGTGTATTAATTGCTCCACAACACTTTCTCCTCTCTACATTATTCACCATCCAGACACTTCTAATGTAAGCAAGATATTTTTTGGAGTCAGATACATTTGCTGCTGGAACATTTCCAGCTGTTTCTTCAAGAAATGTGCTGAAGGCCTTTGTAGAAGGCTATCAGTGCCAGAGCCCCCCGAGGTTTTCTCCCTGGAAACCCCTTCCCACCCACTCCCATCCTGGACCAGGGCACTGCTGCCTTCAATCCTGTGCTTTGTCCTCGAGAAAAGGCTTGTGGCTTCAGCACCATTCAGCCTGGGGCCCTCACATGTGGTTCCTTTTGGGCCATAGAGTGGCTTTTTGCAGCAATGCTGGCTGAGGGAGCTTTTTAAACCAGAGCTGTGTCCCCTTCAGCACTGGAGCGTTCAGAAACGCTTCCCAAAGGTTGTTCCAAAGGGAGGTTTCCATGGTTGGGGTCGTGGCTGTGCTGGAATCCAGCAGTGCTGTGGGTCAGCCTTGCCAAAATGTGCTTTGTGCACCCTCGAGAGGGATTTTCCACTTCAGGCTCAGGTGCCCAGAGCCCGTGGCTCCAGGGTTTGTTATCCCTGGCAGGACTGGAGCAGGGGAGGCTGTGCTATGTCTCTGCTGCTCAGAGTGGGACCACACAACTATTCAGTGAGTCTCCAGATGGTTTTCACACCGTCTTGAACTCATCTCTCTCATGGGTGGAATTGAAAAAGGCCAGAGAAGAGGCTGGGATATAAATTTCCCTGTTCCCAAGCATGTCTGTGCTGCTGGTTGATGGCTGGGGAAGGTCTTGCTCTTCCTTTCAGAAGAAACACAACTGTTAAAATGTTGATTTTTGTTTTCTTTCCCACAAACAGGTAATTTCCTCCTCCTTGTGCTTTGCCAGCACACACCACATCAATCCCCTTCCTTTCCATGAATGCTGCACATACGTGTGAGCCCACAGGCATCCCCTTCTCGTCATCACCATCCCTCCATCCCAGCACCATCCACTCCCCAAATGCCCCTGAGCTGTCCCTTGGGCCTGGTGGGGTAAAGGCAGACCCCCAGATTTCCCTCCAGCTCCTCCAAATCCTGTCACAAAACAGCAGGAAGATGCTCTTGGGTGCTCCAGCAGCATCTCAGCCTCCCCTGCTCCCACCGGGGCAGGCTGCAGACCCTGGACATGGCAGAGCCCGGGCTAAACCCGAGCAAACCGTGCTGGATCCACAGCTGGAGGCAGCAGCTGTGCTGGGCTGACCCAAAGCGAGCAGGAACCCCAGGGTGCCCAGAGAGGAGAGGTTCCAGCAAACAGCCGGGATTCTGTTGGATCCCTTTGCCCTCAGGGTGCTCCCAGCTGCAGTCCAGGCCGGGCTGGAAGCAGAACGAAGCCTCGGAGCTGTGGTTGGTTTTATGATTTGATATGATCTGGTATGAACTTGCTCATCTTGTTACAGCAGCGAGTCTCCAGCAAAGGCAGCTCTGGGAATTGCTTTCACAAGGGATGGGAGGGCCCTTTCCCACTCTCCATAAATCAGCCAGTAGGGTTTCTGCCTCTTCCTTGCTGCTTTCTCTGTTTCCCAGGATTTTTCAAAACTCTGGGCTGAGCAACCTATTTGGAAGGAAACTGCCCTGAAATGGGCAGTTGATAAAGGAACCGTTTACATTTCAAATAAATAAAACATTTTTGGCTTTGGATCAAAACCAAGTTGTGTTCAGTGTTACCAATTTCAGTGAGTCATTTCTTTTTATACCCAGGCAGTTTCTCTTACAAAATGTGCATGAGGACTCACTGTAAGCAGGGCAGGAAGCAGACTGCGGGTTTTTTACTATTGCACAAGGTTTCCCCAGGACACAGCCACCAAAGCTTTTCTCTTGCCTTGAAGCTGGTGCTTGTTTATGTCTCTTTACAAGCTAATTCCATTTAGAAGCAAGAGTGATTCTGTGGATGACTCTATTGTATGTTAGTGCTGTATTTCCAGATGGATGTTGCAAGTAACTCTGTATCCACTACAAATGGAAAAGCTTTATAAACTTGGAGTTCTGATCGTGGAGCCAAGAAACTTTCTTGCAGGCAGGATAAAAATCCAGGGTTTGACCCTGTAACTGCCAAGGACTGGACATGAGCACAGAGAAAATAGCTCCTGTCCACTTGGAACCAGTAAGAGCTTGTGGTGATAACCAGGAGGAGAATAATATCTTAATGTCCCCCAAAAATCAATATCCAGCCCAGCTGGAGACTTGCCATGGCTCAGCCATGAGCTTTGGCTCTCACCCACACTTGAGAGGTGCTGAAGTAGCACCAAAGACATCAGGGGTTCAGTCTTTTGTGGTGAGGTGATGGAGCTCCTTGTCAGTGCTGCAGTCCAGGTCCTCCCCAGGAGCATTCTGGCACCCATGTGAGATGGATGTGATCTTCCTGCGTGAGCTTTGCCAGTGGGAAGGGCTGGGAATATGTTTTTAAGTCCTTTGGGTTGTTAGAAAGCAGACAATTCATCTTTGAAGAGGAATATGATGTATTAAAGTGAATTCTCCAAGTGGTGCTTGATCTTAAATCCTAGAAAGCATCCAAAAGAGGCCACAAGGATGCTGAAGGCTCAGGAGGGGCCACACGAGGAGTGGCTGAGGGCACTTGGTGCATTCAGCTGGAGCAGAGGAGACTGAGCCCAGACCTCCCTGGGGGCTTCAGCTCCTCCCGAGGGGCAGCTCTGATCTCTGCTCTGGGACAGGGACAGACCCAGGGAACGGCTGGAGCTGGGCAGGGCAGGCTCAGGCTGGATTTAGGGAAAGGTTCTTCCCCCAGGCTCCCCAGGGAATGGGCACAGAGCTCCAGGGATGCCCAGGCTGGGGGTGCTGGGGGTCTGGGCAGGGCTGGGGTTGGATCCATGACCCTGGGGGTCCCTTCCAGCTCAGAACATTCTGGGACTGCATGACCTTCCAGGGTGCTCCGCCAGAGCAGTGGCATCTGCACCCCTTTAAGATGTGTCTGGTCAAGATCATCCACCACTTCCCCTGAAACAAGATTCTAAATTCTAAATTCTTCAAAGAGTCAGCTTTGTTTAGAGTCAGCTTTGTTTAGCAGGAGAATTGATTAATTGCTGGAAGAGATAAAAAAAACAAAGTCTCTTGTTGATCCCATGGGGTCAGGCTTGCTCTGTCGGAGATGCCCTGCGAACACCAGGAGCTTTCACCTTCTCTTGCCCTGCTCCTGCTGTGCTGCTCTTTGTTTTGGACCCCGAGGGACCATCCCTTGCGAGGTTTGGGAGAGGAGCACGGCTCAGATGGGTCCAGGGACTGCAGTAGCTACCACAAGGAGTGTCAGCTGCTCAGCACGAGGGCAAACGAGGACAGGAGCTCCAGCCTGAGCGCGCTGCAGGCTCTCATCCCTTCTCCCTGGCACGCAAAGGAGAGCTGGGAATGAGACAGGACAGCTTTGATATCATCTGGTGTGGTCCAGGGATGCTGGGCACTGTCAAAAGTCTGATTCATTTCTGGTGGTATCAGCCCTCACAAAGCTGAACATCTTAACATCTTGTCTGAGGTACCTCAGCTCTGGCGCTGGGCACAGGAGGAATCATCATCTGATGAAATGAAGGAATCCCCTTCTCTTTACACAGCTCTTCTGGGATTAGATGTGTGGAAAAGCTGACTTTCTCCCTTAACCCTCACAAGAGCCCAGGGGATTGCAGATTTTCAGCTGGCTGAGGCCAGTCATGGTGAATTCCCTCAGACAAGATGTGTGGAGTGCTTTCTGTAGTATTTATTGTGAGTTTTATTAGAATAACAGGCAGGATTTTTCTCCTCTCTCCTCATGCCTGCCTGCCCAGGCTCTGAGCATGATTAACCTAGAAAAGCTCCTTGCAGTGTTCAGCAAACGGTGGCTGACTTTAGGAAAGCTGGGAAGCATCCCCAGCCAAAGGGGTGCAGAGGAAAGGTGTGGGGGGCTCTGTCCTCACAGGGCAAGAGCCCCCCTTAATCCACTGCTGCTCAGGCAACTCAGTTAAATCCACAGATGGAAAAATTCAGTAGTTGTATGTGAGGTCATGAAATAGTCCCAAAAGAGTAAAATAACCCCACACCCTGATATTCCTGTGGGAGCTCAGCTTCATCAGGACTCATAAAATCATCACTTGAGCTGTGGGAGAGTATTAATTATTTTCATGACTGTTACAGCCATGTGTGTAATTGTTCCAGTCCCCATTAATGGGGTTAGCAAAGTGCTGTCCCAAATGGCACCTCCTTTTTTTCCCTGGATTTCATCTCGACAGTCACTTGGAGACTGGATCCAGATCTTCTGCTTAGCATAGTGTCAGAAATCATTACTCATCAGATGATCCCTTTCCCCTGGGCCACCCATGCCAAAAGAGTTTGCACTGTTGCCTTGGGAGAACTCAGGATTTGTGAGCTGATTTGTTTCCCTTTTCTCCAGAAAACAACCCCAAATTTCATATCATCTCTAGGACGACTGAGCAGCATTCTGACAGCTGAGCTCCCTCTCGGTTCAGGATTCTCAGGAATTGCTTCCGTCTGGGTGAGATCCAAGGTCAGGGCTGTTCTTCAGTTGCTGTTTAATTAGTTTCCAAGTTCTTCTAGTGCCAGTGTAGATCTACATAAATTAAGCACAATAATCTCTATAAGCATTTCAGTAAGGAATAGAGCTTTGGAAGGCCCCAAGGCACAGATTCCCCCTCTCTTAGAGGATGTCTCCTCCCCTCCCTGTTTCTTCCCCTTTTTTTCCCAGTTTTTAGCTCCAGCTCCTTTGTTCTTGCTCTTGTCAGGATCTCCAGCCAGACACTCCATGGCAAGAGGAATAGATGGGGTGGGTGGCTCAGACCCTCACGGGTGACTGGGACCTGGTGGTGCCTCAGGACTCTCAGGGTGGCTCTGCCACGACCCATCTGTGCCCAATTCCACCAGGAGCCTCTGTGCAAAGGACAAACACTGTTTTTATTTCCTCTGCAGCCCCAGGGGAGGCTCTAACACCTGAGCTTGATTCCTTGACAGCCTTCAGCTGCTAATCACACCCAAAAGTGCCTGCAAATATAAGCAGTGGTAAATGCACAGATCTAATCACGCCAGGGAAGGGAGAGGTGCCATTTAGCAGCTCTAGAAAAGAATCCGCTTTCTTCAGACTATCGGTCCTTGGGGAGCGATAGCACATGCAATATTCAGTGGGACATGGAGAGCAACACAGGAGGAGCCAGAAATACCTCCAGGAAAAATCTCACTGATGGAGAGGATGAAGCTGAAGAGGATCAGAGGGCTGGAAAGCCTCAGCCAGAGACACTGTGCCTTGAGACCTTCACTGACTCCCCCAGCTGTGCTTACAGTGGGAGAAATCCAGTGTTTCCCCACCACAGGATGGTGCTCTGCACATCAGGAGGGTTCCCAAAGCCTGGAATCTCTGTGGGGGCCAGGACAGGATGGAGGGGAGTGGGCACAGGGGGCAGGCTGTGCATGTTGCCCCTCTGCTTCCCAGAGGAGCCCAGCACAGCCCTGATCTCATTACAGCTTTTTCCATAATATTACAACATGGACATAATTATTACAGGATTTTCCATTACCCAGTCTGTAATTGAAAACTTACTGGGAAAAAGTGTCAGGTTCCCTAAATGCTTTGGTCCCTTTTGCTCCCCAAAATCCCCCAGTTTCTTGTTATTTCCACTCATTCCTTCATGGGTCCCATGCTAGTGTCTCCTCCCTTGCTCAGTCCTTAGGTGGCCATAAAATGTCTTCATTTCTGCATTCAGCACGGCTTAATCCTCTCCAGAGGGATTCTGAGGAGCGTTTCTCGTGGGTGTTGCTGCCTTTGCAGCCGGGGCTGTTGGGCTGTGACCGTCCCAGGCTGCGGCTGGAGAGCTGGGCTCAGCCACTGGGATCCAGCGTGGGGTGGGACGGGCTGTAGGAGGCTCGGTGTTTCTGAGGTAAAACTCGTGAGCACAACATGGTAACGGGTGTGATTTCCCCTCCTGAATTCCATCCAGCCCCCAGCCTCCTCAGCTCTGCTCCGTGCCGCCAGCGAATCCTTTCCAGAGATCTCTTGGAGAGGAGGGGTGAAGACTCGGTGCCAACAGCTCCAGCTGAGGGCTTTGAAGCCTGCGGAGGTTCAGGGGTGAGAAGCGGCCTTGCTCTGGAAAGGGCTGGGCTGTTTAATTGCAAACAGCATTACTGGCTTCTCTCGTGAATGCCTGTGTGCTCAGCCACCCCTCCAGAGCTGTCCCGAGCGAGCAGGAACCGGGGGCCCCGCTCCCGGGGGCCCCGCTCCCGGGGGCCCCGCTCCCGGGGGCCCCGCTCCCGGGGGCCCCGCTCCCGGGGGCCCCGCTCCCGGGGGCCCCGCTCCCGGG
>NC_031791.1:6433219-6521063 GCF_001522545.3 Parus major
TCTGCTCCCAGGAACAGGGACAGGAGGAGAGGGAACGGCCTCAGGCTGGGCCAGGGGAGGCTCAGGGGGGATATTAGGAAATATTTCTTCATGGAAAGGGTGACCCAGCCTGGCACAGGCTGCCCAGGCAGTGGTGGATTCCCCATCCTGGAAGGATTTAAGGGATGTACAGATGTGTCACTTGGGGACATGGTCAGAGGTGGCCTTGGCAGTGCTGGGGAATGGTTGGAATCGATGATCTCAGAGTTTTCAGACTTGAACAATTTTGTGATTCCCCTAATTGAAGCCATCTCCCCAGATCACAGAATCCCAGAATGATTTCTCTTAGAAGAGACCATAAAGCCCATCCCATTCCATCCCTATGCTACTGGCAGGGTGCTTCCACTAGACCGAGCCTCATTCAGCCTGGCCTTGAACCCTTCCAGGGATGCCACAGCTCTGGGCAACCTGTGCCAGGGTCTCAGTACCCTCCCAGGGAAGGAATCCTCCCCAGTGTTCCACCTTCCACTCAATGTTCCTTCCCTCTGGCAGTGGGAAGTCATTCTCCCTTGTCTTGTGCCTCCAGGCCCTTGGCCAAGTCCTTCCTCAGCTCTCCTGGAGCCCCTTTAGGCTCTGGAAGGGACTCTCAAGTTTCCCTGGACTCCTCCCTTCTCCAGGCTGGACACCCTCAACTATTCCAGCCTGGCTGGGGATCCTGCCCAGCACCACGGCGAGGTCCCACCTCCCCATCTTGCCTTGTTTCCAAAGTCTCTGCACAGCCAGGCAAGGAAAGACCTCGTAGTGTCAGCTCCAGAAGTGTCCTGCCTTATCCCCAAGCTCATCCCTGTCCCCAGAGCCTCTGCCTTGGGCAGTTTCTCCTGGCTGAGTTCCAGCTGGCAGTTCCATTTATCTGGCTGCATTAAGTGCCTGGCAGGTTGCATTACTCTTTAAGGACGTGAGGCTTTTCCAAAACTCTTTTTCTCCCAGTGGTTCCCGCAGGCTGGCAATGGGGAAATCCTGCAGCATCCCAGCCTGTGGCTCCCAGCGACCTTCGCCAGCCAACAGCCACTGCTGTGGGATGCTGGAGCTCCTACATCCTGCTTTTTCCAGGGAAGTAAGGAAAAGTGGGGCTACAGCTTAACCATTTAGGCTTTTTTTCTCATTTCCAGTCAGCTGTGGATCTGCTTATTTTCATGTAGAAAATAATGTATTGATATATATATATAATATATCTATATATATGTATATAACATATACCTATAGTTATTTCAATTGAGATCAAAGTACAGTGCCTCATTTCATCTGGGGGATGGGGGCTGCAATTAAAAATTATCTTTTCTGCCAATAATAATTAAATAAGTGCTTTTATTAACCAGGACCACACCCTTTTTTATTAGCATCAGCAGGCTCCAGGATGACAAGCAAGATGTTGCAGTATCCTGCTCTGGGACTTCTGGGATAAAAAACTGACATGTCCCAAAGATATATTACAGGCTGAGGGGAGGGAATGGAAAGTGGAATTTTTATAGCCCGGATTACATAGGGCATTAGCAAAAGGAGCTGTGACCTGCAATGTGCACCCTCTGGGGGCCACAGCCAGATCCAGTCTGCTGTCAGCTCCCAGTGCTTGGAAATGAGGATCCCCAGCCCCAGCTCATTGTTCCCCATCCCCTCTGGCTCCATCCCACTCCTGCTTCCAGTGCTCAGCATCCAGCCCCTCTCACAGCCTGAGTGGGACCCTCCCCAGCACCAGCCCAGGGCAGAGCAGATGCCTCCAACTTTTCTGCATGGCAGGAGAGGACAAAGGCACCAAAGCGCTGCCTCATCCATGCTCTGGTGCCCTGCCTCGGCCTCTCTCCCCCTCTCCCAGTTTGCATCATGGAAAATGATGTCCACGGGCTGCAGCCGAGGCTGGCTCAGCTCCATGTGCCCGGGGCCAGCTGAGATTGCAAACACGAGCTCCTCTTCTGTCCTGGGAGGGGGCATTTGTCCCCTCCCTCCCCTGTCCTGCATCTCTTCCCCTCTTCCAGAGTAGTTACAGCTGCTCAGGAAACACCAGGGAAAGCCAGCAGAAGAGACTGGTGTGCTTCCCTCCTTCTTATCCACCAGCCAGAACCAATTAAACTCACGGGAGCTCGGCTCTTCCCTCCTTCCCTTTTAATTTCAGACCCTCTGGTAAGAGGAGACATGATAAAATGTAAGATTAAATGTCTAATGCCTGGGATTTGGGATTACTGGGGCCAGGCTGGATGTAGAAGGATGTGTCTGGTTACAGGGAGGCACTGGGCTGCTGGTGCTTCTCCACATCTTGTCTCTCATCTGTGGCATCGAAAGGACAGGGAAGTGTGAAACCCCTGAGCAGATCCAGCCCAGAGCTGCTCCAAAGGGAAAGGCTTCCCTCTGTGATGCTCAGGGGTGGCTTTGGGAGGGGATTTCTGTTCAAGGCAGGGGGGTGAGGTCCAAAATCTCCCAGGGCAGCAGGGTGGGGATCTGCAGGGCCAAGTCTCGTGAGCCGAGAGGTAACAGCATCGGTAACCCCTGTGGTAAAGCAAACACGCAGCACCTGCGTCCCATCTGCTCTTTGCTCCAGATGGGAGAGTTTCAGGCTTTGATGGCTAGAAAGATGCTGCTGATTTATTCATGGCCACTTCCCACCCATTAGCATTAATAGCTCTTCTTTCTCTCTCTCTCTGTGGAGCCTCTCAGTGACCTGGGAAGGTCGAGCACAGTGAGGTGCTGGAGCCCAGATAAGTTCTTGGAAATAACTGGTGTGGTGAGTTTCAGTCCTCAACATCTGATCTTTCCAGCAGGGAAGGAGAAGGATGCCTGCAAATGTCCCTTCTCTGTTTCTTCTTCCTCTTGATCTTCTCACTTTAGAGAAGAAATTGCAAAATTGAAATTGTGGAAGCTCTCCACAGCCTTCCTCCCAGCTACTCCTGGCTGCACCATACGGCAAACAGGCTCTGCTCCAGCTTGCTTCAGATAGGAAAGGTGTCCCTTTGGGGGGAGGAAAGGTGTCCCTTTGGGGGGAGGAAAGGTGTCCCTTGGAGGGGAAATGTGCCCTTTGGATGAGTCCCAGCCCCGCAGAAGCCCCAGCACTTTTGATGAGGTCACCACATCTCGATCCACTGAGCAGACAGGGGGTTTCCAGGATCTTCCCAGGGGAGAGAAAATCCTCTGTACAAGATAAACCCCCGTGTCTCAGCTGACCAGAGGGAGATGAGTTCCCCAAAAATTGCTGTTTAATGACTGGGTGTTCCTGCCCTTTGGGTCCCACAGCCCATCACCACCCCCCCAAAAGGTTAATTTTGCCAACAGCACCTTAAGCACAACTGGGGTGCAGCTCCAGCTCTGCCTCTGGGCTGGTGGCCCTGGGGAGCAGGGGAGGAAGGATTTGTGGGGGTCGTGCTGGGATTCTGGTGTTGTAGGGCTAAGATCCCCTGGAAGCCTCAGGGGCTGCCCTGCTGTGAGGTGTGGGGGGTATTATCCATCCTCCCACGCTCCAGAAAGGGGGGAAGCTCTTCCACGTCTGTGAGGTGATGTGGTGGGGGGATACAAATCTGTCAAGGAATGGGCTGCGGAGGATGAGTTTGTATCCTGGGATGAAACAGGATATTCCAAACAAGAAAGCTTTGTGGCTGAGATTGAGCTCATCTTCCTTTCTAGGGGATCTTGCTCAAGTCCTCCCCGCTCCTGAGGTCTCAGCTCCCTGGGTGTTGTTTGAAACAGGGACATGGATAAATGCAATAATGTTTCAGAGATGCTGAGATGCAGCTGATGGGCTGAGGAGCAGATAAATGTGTCACAGCTGAGGCACTGCACAGGCTCCTCCTGCTCCTGCCTGCCCTCAGCAGCAAACTCTAAAGCAGGAGAAAAGGCTGGGATGTTGCACTGGGTGGTCAAACCACGCAGGGATCCACACAGCTGCTGCCAGCCAGGGACCAGCCGGGCTCAAATCTCTCCCTGCCTGCTCTGGCAAAGTCAGAAAGGGTTGAAAATCCAAATTACCTCCCCCCAGCAAGAGGCATGTGGAGCTGGAAATGTAATGGCTTATTTTGAAATGAAAAGGCAATCTCAGAATATTGCATTTCTGTAAAATACCTCATCCCCGCTTCAGCTGAAGTACTTCAGCTTTTATTTCTGTTACTTCAACATTAGGGAGCATTAATGCTTAGTAATTTAGGATATAACTGAAATGACAAACCAAAACACTTTGATGCAAGAAACTCTTTGAAAGCCAGTGAAGAGACAGAAGGATGAGCCTTTTGGTGCATTTTGGGATAATCCTTCAAGACAGTCCACTCTTCCTATCAGGAGTTGGATTTTGATCCTTTGTGTGACCAAGAAAAACAAGTCATGACCAGATGCAGCTACTCCAGAGCAAAAGCCCCTTTTCTGAATGCTTCTGGCAGCTTAAAATTCATTCTGGCTGCAGTGACCCCAGCCTGAGCCACGCTCTGGGTGCTGGCTATGTGTGGATGTGACTGAGCACCTGCAGCTCCCTGCTCAGTGTGTTACAGGAATGGGGTGACATTAAACCCACTTCAGTGCAAATCTCCTGCCCACTCACTGCACTCTCCGAGCTGGAAATGCAACGGCCCAGCAGCTCCTGGCAGGTGCTGCCCCTTGCAAAGCCTCTTGCTTCCTGGTCCTCCTCCTCCTTTTCCTCCTCCTCTTCTTGCTCTTCCTCTCCCCAGGCGGCTGCTGGAGCATCAGGAATGCAAATGAAGCAGGCAATGTCATCTTCCCAAATATTTTTGGTCGAGCATGGATGTGTTTCTTTGGAGTTTCAGTTGAATAAAGCTTCACAGAGCTGTGCTTTGGCTTGATGTTCCCTTCCAGTGGAAAATGTTTGGGTTTGGTTGTTTGGAAAGAGGAATTCTTTACACGGAGCTCTGCACCCGTGAGCCCAGTCAGGCAAGGAGGGATTCCTTTACATGGCACTGGGGGCTGATCTGTAAATCAGATCCCATCTTGTGTCCACTGGCTAGAAAATAAAACACAGCACCACAGATGTGTCCAGTACCAAAAGAGTTTGCAAAACACTTTCAGAAATCCCTGGAAAGAGAAGAGACATTTAACTTATCGCTTTGGAGATGTATTAAAACTCATTCATTTTGTACATTCAATTAACTTGCATTAATATGTGAAAATATTCAGTTTTTCTTCTACATGGAGATGGATGGCATTTCCAGAACTTGACTCTTTAGGCTTTTCTAAGTTCTTATTGAAGAGCTGGAGATAATTACTTTTCCAGGGACATACAGATTATGACTTCACATTACAGAGTATGATTAATTACAAGTCTGTTTGTATTTACAGTCATTTCACTTACCCCTTAATGGGGCCACCTCCAAAGCAGCCTATGGAGCTTTTAGCCCACAGCACTGGGGAAGTGATGCTGTGGTTATTTCCAGGATCATACAGAAACCATCTCTCTGAAAGTGACTTTGGGAAGGTGCTGGCTCACCCTTCTGCTCCTAATGCCTTGCCCAAATCTCCTTCCCTGCCTGCCCTGGCTCCTCTGGATGTGGGGGACTGTTTTTCCCCCTTATCCCTGTGCCAGCCTTGTGAATTCTGGGGAAGCTGCTGCAGCATCTTCTGCTGGATTCAAGCTCTGTTCCCCTACAAGCATCAGCTGCCAGCAGCCCAGGAGGGATGGTGGTTTGAGTCCTCAGGCAGAAATCACTTCCAGCCTCCCACGAGCAGAGCACAACCTCGGGCCAAGGGGCCTACAGGGAGCAAATCTCTGCTCCATGCCTTGGTTCCCCTGTCACCAGGTAAGGGGGGAGTGTCTGTTTCATGCCTTGTCCCTCAGAGCTGACCTGCCCATCCCCATCCCCATTCCCATCCCCATTCCCATCCCCATCCCCATTCCCATCCCCATTCCCATTCCCATCCCCATCACTCTGACTCTCCTTCCCCAAGGCTGTGCCATCAGAGGAGCCCTGGCACTCAGGATACACATCCCTCAGCCACAGAGGATCTCACCACTGAGCCCTCTCTGCTGCCCAAAATACTTCTCCAGGCTGTGACCTTGCCTTAGCAGGCAGCATTCTCTGCCCATCGTCCCCTGCACAGGTCAACAGCTGCCTCTGCCAGGTTGGAGCCGTCCTGGAGGCTCCTCTTTCCTCTCTCTGGTGATGGGGGAGGCTCCCCAGCCCTGTGAGCCAGTGCCAAATCCCGCTCAAACAGCTGTATGTTCTCCAGCGTGAGTCATCCCCACCCCGAGATTTCAGCCTCTCCATAACAACATTCCTTCTCTCTGATCTCAGATCCTGGCTCTGATCACTCCCTGTCTAGTCCTCCTTCCTCCATCCACATGGTCCCTCCTGCCCAGACTCGGCCCCCAGCTGAAGCAGCAGAGAACAGAGGAGGCTTTGCCAGGATTACCAGAGCTTCAAACAAGGATTCAGGTTCCCTCCCTCCCCTAAAATCAAGAGGAGGTTCCCAGTTATCATGAGACAAAATTTTTCTCTATTTAAAGAGAGATAGTGATGTTGGTTCTCAGGGATTTACTTCCCTCATCATCACCCTCTGGATGATGGTCCCTGCCAGAGACAGGTGAGGAACCTGGTGTCCTGCACCTCATTTTTAAGCTTTAGCCCTAAAAACCTTTCCCAGAAAGTGCTCCCCAACTCAGAGACATCCAGCTGCATCCTGGATCTGCTTGTGGACTGTGGGGTGTCAGTGGCAAAGTCACATGGAATTGCTGAGTTGTTTTGTGGCTTCCTAGGGAGAGCAGGGATCTGGAGAATGTGACCTTGGCACACTTTAAATTAAAGGCTGAAAAAGAGCCTCTGCTTGCAGAACATCTGAGGCTCTGGGTGAAATGAAGGGAAGCCCCCCCAGCACTTTCTGGAGTGTCGGGGTGTGGTGCTGGGGTGGAAATGTGCTGGTGAAGGCTTGGATTGGCAGTTTCGGTGTGTCGGGATGTGCCCCTGATGACATCTGTGGGATTCTGCTCATTGCCCTGTGGGGATGGGGATGTGGGCACGGGGAAATGGGGGTGAGGAGTGAGGATGCACGAATGGGGGTGCTGTGCCATAATCCCTGGGGCCAGCAGAGAGATGGGCTGTGTCTTTGGCAAGTTCAGAGGAGGTGAAACAAAGCCCTGCACTCTGAGCAGTTCCTTGCAGAGGGTCCTCGCTCTGCATCTGCCTGGAGGAGAAAGTGCCTCTGGAACCTGCGTTAGCACGGTCTGGGGGGCTGCAGCAAACGCCTCCGAGTGCCAGGATTGGCGTGGGATAACGCTTCACCCCAGCTGCTGAAGTGCCTGTGCTGAAAGAGGGGATCCACCACCGCAGCCCCACGCCCAGGGCAGGCTGGCCTGGCTTGGAGAACTGGATCTTCTGGGGCACCGCAGGCTGGGGGTCCGTGCTGGAGGGCTGGAAGAAGGGTCTCTGAGCACTTCATAGGATCAGAGAATCACGGAAGAGTTTGGCTGGGAAGGGTCCTTAAAGACCATCCGGTTTCATCCCTCGCATCCCCCGGCGCGGCAGGGCTGGTCCTGCGGAGGGGACCCGGAGCAGGGCGGGGGGAGGATCCCAGCCCGGCCCCTTCCATCCCCCGCCGCTGCCGGCCGCGCTCGGAGCCGAGGAAATCCCAAATCCCACCGATCCCGCACCGCCATCCCAACTTTCCCACGGCCGGGACGCGGCTGGCGGCCCCGCCGGAGCCGGGCCCGGGAGGGGCTCGGGGGGTCCCGGCCCGGTCCGGCCGCGCTCCGCCCCCCGCGGGGCCGGGGCGGGACCCGGGGCCGGGCGGAACCCGCGCCCAGACGTCCCGGCGGCGGCGAGCGGGGCTCCGAGCTAGCGGGGAGCCGGGATCCGAGCTGCCTCCTGCCGCTCCATGGCCCCGGCCGCGGCGGCGGAGCCCAGAGCCCGCCGCCCCCGGGGCCCCGGCCCCGGCCCCGGCCCCGGCGGGAGGCGCACGGCTCGGCGGCCGCCGGTGAGTGCGGGGACGGGGGGCGGCGGGGGGAGCACGGACACGAGCAGCGCCCGGACCCACCCACATCCCCCCCGGGCACACCGAGCACCCCCCGGCACCCCCGGGCACTCGCCACACGTTCCCACTCGCATGCACAGCCGGCCGGGCACACACACTCCTGTGCAAACCCACACGCATCTTCACACGGCCCAAACCCCGGAGCTGGGCACAGCTGCCCAATCCCAGCACTTTTTGGAATTCCTGAGGCTCCTGGTAGAGGATTGGGGCGAGGAGTAACCCCGCAGCTGATCCCCACGCAGGGTTTGATGGAGACACTGGAGAGAGAAGTGAGTGGAATTGATCTCAGTAGATCCTGGAGTTTGGGATCGGGAGCTCGGCTTTGTGGCACGGAGGGGTCAGCGACCGCAGCCAGACCCACCACTGCCTCATCTCTAAGTGGGTTTGGATCCTTGCTCATGAGATCAGCGAGATGTGTCTTTTGCAGGGTAGAGTAGTGGAGATGGGGGTTAAAAAGCTGGAGGTAAAAGTGATGCCAGCTGGGAATACAGCTGGGAATTTAATTGCTTGCAGGTGGAGTGGGATGCGGGCTGGTGGAGCTGGAGATGGGAGCTGTGTGTCTGTACCCCTGGATAACTTGGGCAGCCCCTGGACTCCATCCCTCCATCCCTCCCTCCCGGCAGGGATTTCTCAAAGGAGCAGCAGGGAAGGTGCCAAATTCAGAAAGAGTTTGGTCCTAGTTCCCTGGAAATCCCAGCCTCTCCTTCCTCTTCTCTTGGCCGTGAGGATTTGCAAGGTGCTTGGCCGCAGACTGCATCCTTGGGTGCCCCGCCACCCCACACAACTTCCCCGAGGCAGGAATTCCTCCAGGAAATCCCCCTGGGACCCTCACTCCTCCCCCTCCTCCCAGGGTCGCCGTTAGAAGTCCGCTTCCCATTTAAATTTAGATGTCTGCATTATCTTGAATTTAGATTTATTAATTATTTGCATCTCATTCCTACCAAAAAAGTTGAGCAATGCAGATGTCCTGATTTCGGCATTGGCTTGGGGGAGAAACACCACTTTGCGGATTTTCATTGTCTCCTTAGACAATGGCCCGTCAGAAGCAGCTGGGAGTGACAATCCCATCCCATCGCAGGGCTCTGACCTGGCAGAGTTAAACATCATCCAGATTGCCTGAGCCCCTCTCCATGGGTGTCTGCGGCTCCTTTCCCAGCCGTGGGGATTAGTCTAATTAGCAGAGCAAATCTGGGTAAGGCAAGCTCTGGTAATTAGTAATCAGTGGGACGTTTGCACACACTTTCTTTTGCCTGAGGGGCAGAGAGGCGTTTAGAGCATGGCCCCGTATTTTAGGAGCAGGGAGGAGTTTGGAGAAGTCAAGGTGGAGCTGGAGCTACCCTGGCACTGGCAGCTCTCACTCCTCGTGTCCCATTTGCCCATCAGGACCCTCTTGCCTGGGGTCAAGAACGGCAGAAAGTAAAGGGAGAGACCCGTGTGTCCCTAAATCACCCCAGCACCATCTTTCTTTCCCTGGGTCATATTCCAGGTGAGTGCTGTGGTGGCTCCTGACGCTGTCTGGGAGCTGTGATCTGATGATGGGAAGCTGGAACGATGCAGCCCCACACCCGGTCCAGGTGTGAGGGTGGTGCCCCTGTTGAGGTGGAGGTGGTTTTGTGTTAACCCCTCCTCCATCCCTTCTTATCCTTCACCTGGGAAAACTCAGGCCAAGGGCACTTCTGACCTTTGGGTTGTCACTCCCTGGATCTTCTGTGCTGCAGCAAAGGTGGAAATCTGTCACAACCCCAGTGAGACTCCCAGTACAGGGCCAGAAGGTGATTCCTGCTGGGAAGGGAATAATCCTTCCCATGCTGTGGTAATTAGCATTACTGAGGTTATATGGAAGTTTCTATGAGGGAACTTAATTAATTATAGTTGATTAATGAGTGTCCCCAGCTGAAGCTGGAGCCACAGATTTTGTCACCACATTGGGAACATGTTTGTGTCAGGTTCATACAGGGAGGTTTTATTCCTTGGGAATGGGCCCAGACTGGGAGCTGCCAGTGGGTGCTGGAGTGGTGACAGGGTTTGCTCCAGCTGGGAGAGCCCTGCAAATGTCTGGCAGATCTTCCTCCTATTCCTCTCTCTGGAGACCTTTACGTGTAGCTAAGGAGGGGAACTTGAAGTGAAACCTGGGAAAAGGAGGAGGCACTGCACAGATGGGGATATGAGGGCTCAGACCACCCCGAGAATCCAGCATGAGGGATCACTGCTGCTCCCCTGCTGGCCTTGGCTTCAGTCTCCTGCAGCCAGGATGGGAGGTGGGATGGGGGAGCTGGTGCCTGGGTACTGCTCCTGTGGTCCCCTCCTGCCCCGTGCCGGGGGCGGTGTTGGAGGTTGGGCTGAAAAGGAGTTATTTTTAACATCACATCTCAGCGCAGACTGTCATTCCCATTCTCCATTCCTTCCTGGTGGGTGGGAGAGCTGGGGGGCTCCAGCAGCTCGACACAGCCTCATACCCAGAAGGTCTCGGCTGCCTGGGTCCCCTTTCCTTGTGGAGAGGGATTTGGGAGAGCTTAGCTACCACGGGCTTGGATGTCACAGGCTCCCCAGGGCTTGGATGAGGCAGAGGGGGCTATGCTGTGCTTGCTGGTTTGGGGTCTTGCCCATCCCTGTGGCCTTTAACCACACTGCAGTCTTTGCTGGCTGATTCAGCAGCAAATTGTAAAACTAGTTTATTTCCAAAATCAGGAGAGCATCTTTAAAGTCACGGTACTTGAGGCGAAGGAAAGCCGAGGTGTTTTCTGTTTGTTGGGCATTTCTTGGGTGCTCATGGCAGCGGGGGCTGCTCCTGTGCCAGCTCCCAGGGTGCTGCCCTGCACAGGACCCACAGGGTGGGATCCTGGCTGCAAATGGGATCATATTCCGTGGATGGGCAGCGCAGCCTGGGATGGGACATGGCAGCAACAGGAACACTTTTCCTAGGGAGATGCTGGATTTTAATTCCCTGCAGCGTGGTGGGCGCTGTCCTGCAGTGAAGCCCTTTCCAGGTGTGAGCCAAGGAAAATGAGAAGCTCCTGGAAGGATAACTGGCAAGAGGGATAAACTGTGAGGGGAAGGCCTTCAGAGCCGCCTGCACTTGGCCCTTTCCATATGGCACTTCTGCATCTCCAGCCATCTCTGAGCTGGGTGGCAGCTCCTGCAGCACGGGACTGGAGTGGCACCTCCAGACACAGGTACAGCCCCTCATCCCAAGGGAGATTTGGAGGCCAGTTCTGCTTTTTGATAGCCTTTGATGCTGCGAGTTCAAGCTGGCAGTGTGCTCATGGCAGGGGCAGAGCATCCCAGGGACACCCAGGGGATGTAAGGATGCACCTGCAGTGGCACCCTCCCCAAATTCTGCTTTACCACCGCCCGGCTCTGCTGCTGTCAGCTGCGCTGGGAGCTGGTGTCAAATTTTAAGAGCATCAGTCTGCGAAGGCAGCAGGGGAGGATTGAGGTGGGAGTGTGGAGCCAGCAATGTGCCTTCGTGATGGGGGGATTAGAGAGATATTTGGGTTTATTTTAGCGTCAGGCTTATTGCGGGGATTGGGAGCTTAACCTGGCAGCAGAGCAGCGCTCATGCCGCTCCAGAGCCACGTTTACAGTTCCCTATTGTCATTCCATAGTGTCATTCATTCCCATCGGGAATCGCGACCTCCGGGCTGCTCCTGGTGAGCCACAAATGCCTCGGGGCTGGCCGGAGGAGCCGGGGATGCCAAGGCTGGCCCGGCAGCACCCCGGGAGCCCCGAGGCTGTGCCCCGAGCTGTGCCCGCAGCCGCTGCTCCAGGCTGGGATTATTCCACTCGCGGCAGTGGCGGCGGCTGCGGGGCGAAGGAGGGAATGGCAGCGCTGGGTTTTGTATTTTAGTTTCTTTTTTCTGAAAGGGTTATATAACCTTGGGGATTCTATTAATAAAAATAATGGTTTTGAACTCTGGGAACAACCAGCCCCAGCAATGAGCAAGGAAACGCTCCAAGTTGAGAACACAGCAGTGGGGAGGAATAGTAGCCCGGGATACAGAGAGGATTCCCTGCCTGCAGCCAGATTTGTGGCATCTGCCTGTCCCTCCTGCCAGCACCTCCATCCCTGTGCCCAGGGAAGAGGAGAGAGGGTGGGAGGGGGATCGTTTCAGCCCCAGCGTGGTCTGCACCCTGTGGATGTGGTGTGGGTGGGCTCCTCTCCTCCTCCTGCAGCCGTTCCCGAGCAGCCTGAGATGAACCCCAGGCTGTATCCAGTGCAAAAGTGTGGCAGAGCAGCCGGGTGAACATCACCTGGACCCAAAGCATTGCCCTGGATGGGATCCAGAGGCTGCACGTGTTCCTCACAAGCAGGATTTGGAAGGTGCTTGTGGTTCTCACAGGCAGCATCCCAGCAAAGCTTGTTGTCCCCATGGAATGCTCTTCGTTCCCACAGGTGGGACACCAGGGATGCTTCTGGTCCCTGTGGACGCTGATTCCACAGGGTGGGTCAGAGAGCTTAGAGGAACTGGGGTTAAAGAGACATGGCTGAGGCTCCAGAGTAAAACAGGGGGTGTTGGTGTGTGTGCAGTGTGAGTTTAGGGTCATGAGCTCATGTTCCCCCCGTCAGTCTCCAAAAGCTTTCTCTTGCAATATAGGGGCTCATTCTCTTTTTAATCCCTAAGGAGCTGGCAAGCTATTTAAAGGGTTTTCTATAAAAATTAAGAGAGTTTGAAGCTAAGATGGCAGTTAGAGAAAACTGAGACATAACCTAAATCAGGGCATTTGGAGGCAAAAATCCTCCCAGTCTCTGGGATGTGTTCAAGTGTCCAGTTGTTTCCCTTTAATTCCAAAATGTTCAAAACCTCATTTTTCAGGATGAACATTACTTTGGGCTTATTGTGTTTCCCCCTTTGCCGTGTGGGATCATCAACTTATTTTTCAGAAAGCCTTAACACCCCTCTCAGCAGTGGCCTGGGGTTTGGTCTGCTTTGTTTGGGACTTTATTTTTTTTTTTCCTTTGAATCTCTCTTACTTGAGTTGTCATAGCCAGACAGCCTTGTGCCAGGAACAAGCTGTCATCCTGGAACTCATATATTTAATTCCTTCCCTCTGATATTAATAACACCTTAAGATGACTAACTGGGGAAAAAAATGTAGCATTTTTCTGCTGTTTGGATGTTGGTCACTGGCTCTGAGCACTTCATTCATCTTGGGGAGTAAAACTGGAGTGGTCACCCCTCTCCTCCTGCAGGGCTCTCCTTGGGTTTAGTTTCTGGATTTGATTTGCTGAATGTCCATGACTGTGTTGTCCAAATGCTTTTCTTGACAGTTTAAGATGCAGTGGAGGTGACAAGCCCCTTCCCACAGCATCCCTTGGCTGGGAGGCCACCCTGCAGCTCTCCCTGCTCCCATCCCCTTTGGGATGTTCCTTTGGGAACAGCCTGGGCAGAATTCCTGTGCTGGCAGTGCCAGGACACACAGGAGAGTGCACAGACACCCTGTCCTGCCCTAACCTCACTGCCAGCCATGGCAGCACCGTGCTGTGGGGACGTGGTTTCCTATCAGCATGACCTTATTTCTATTTCTTTAAAGATGTTTTTGGTCTGGGACTTGTTCAAGGCCTGTTTTAGCTTCCCAGGGTTCCACTTACCCAGGCACAATGGTGCTTCCTGCCAGGCTGCTTACCCTCTGTGCTGGGCAGCAGCTTCCACACCTTTTTGCTCATCTAGGAAATAAAGTTCTGGATAAAATGACACAGCATGCAGTGTAAATCCCTGTAAATCCCTAGATGTGGAGTTTTATGTTGGTGTGTGTGTGGGTAGCATCCCAGGGTTGCGCTGAGCTGGTCAGAGGAAATAGGAGACAGCAGAAAATTGGGAAAAACACCTCTTTTAGCTTAACTTCTCCATGGATTAGTGGGCCCTGCTGTCTGATATCAGAGTGGCTTGATGTTGGTTTAGGATTTTAGGTCCTGCTTGGATCATCACTCACAGGGCTCTGGGAGGTTGTGGCTGTGTCAGACATTTCATTTGGGTTTCCAGGTGCCTCAGTTTCCCCAGCAGATGAATAAATCAGCCCTTCCCTCACTGCTGTTTGGCAGGCTGGGGACAGCACCTTCTGCAGGTGTCACAGGACTGGGGTGACCCAGGACAGGTCCCTTGGGCCCCGATGCCAGTGGTGGCTCTGTGCTGGCTGTGGCACAGCAGGGTCCCAGCTCTCCTTGCCTCCTGCACAGCTCAGGGGTTTAGTGGGATGAGTCTGGGGGCTTTGGGAGGGTGCTTGGAACAGACTCCTCAGCCCTTCACTCCTGAGAGGGGAGAGAGAAGTGACTTGAAGGAAGAGGGGAGCAATGGGGCAGAGGAAAGCTGCTGGTCCCTGCCTGATGGAAGCTGTGTGTTTCTGGTGCTCCCAATGTCGCTGTGGTGCCCGTGCTGCAGCATCCTGGGCACAAGGAACCCCCAGTGCTGCCTGCTCACCTTCCTCTCCTCCCCTCGTGCAGGAATTGCGGCTGAGCCGGAGACGATGACTGCGGAGAGCGCGGAATCGAAGGGGCCCATGCGGGAACCGGAGCAGGGGGGAGCCAAGGTGCTGCCCCCCATCCCCCCGCGGCACCGGGGCCGCCGCCTGCGGCGCAAGCCCCCGACGGAGCCCCCGCTGAAGGGGCAGCTGCGCATGCGCTCGCCAGCCGGAGCCTTCGTCATGGTGGGCATCGTGGTGGTCCTGGTGGGCATGACCATTGCCGTGGTGGGCTACTGGCCTCACCGGGGACCTGGGGGCACCGGGGCCGCTGCAGGGAACACCAGTGCGGTGGGGGACATGAGGAGGGAAGTAGCGGCCGGACGCCACGTGCCCCACAGCGAGAAGCTGAAGCTGATCGGCCCCGTCATCATGGGCATCGGGCTCTTCATCTTCATCTGTGCCAACACCATGCTGTACGAGAACAGGGACATGGAGACCCGGCGGCTGATCCAGAAAGGGCTCTACGGCATGGCAGTGGGGCTGCCCGAGGGGCCCGGCCCCAAGGACGGGCACTGCCAGCCTGGGGACGGCCAGCCCTTCCCCAAGGCCAACGCTGAGTGTGTGGAGGGCTGTTACCAGGTGGACCTGTCCCGTCAGCCCGGCCCCGGCAGCAAGTGGTCTGACTGCTACGGCCCAAACCGGCTGCAGACCATGGCCGAGTTCCTGCAGCAGCCGGCAGCTTCCCCCGCGGCCTCTCTGCACAGCCTCCGCTCCGCCGAGCTCAACCTGAGCCTCCCGTGCCGCGCCGGAGCCGAGTCCCTCCTGTCCTCGGCCGTGGGGGCCTTGGCACTGCCCATCATCAAGCTCAACAACTGCTTGCTGGACGGAGGAAGGCGGGGTGCCGGAGGGAGGGCAGAGAGGGGCCTTGCTGAGCATCCCCCCAAAGTACCACAGCTCTCCCCGGCTCTGCTTTCCCTCGGCGCCAGCACCGCGGCCTGTGGCCAGGGTGGTGGTGGTGGCCACGTTGTTATCAGCATGGACCATGACAGCAGTCCCGGTGCACAGCTCAGCCCCAGCGTGCACCTCCACACCCCGGGACACTCCAAATCCCTGGACCTTGGCCAGCCAGGAGTGCTTCTGGTGGCCCCCATCAAGGACCGCAAGAACCGGAGCTGGCCCCGACTGGACCACGTCAGCCTTGTGGGCTACGCCAAACTGGAAAGTTCCGGCGAGTCCTCGGACCGGCTGCTGGAGCCCAGCGAGCCCCCAAGCCGGGGCGAGCCCCAGCCCAGCTCCTGGGTGCTGGGGATGGAGCATGGCACACGGGTCTGATGTCCCTTTGGGGACTGTAATGTCCCAGCCTGTTATCCTGGCCCAGTGCCCGCCAGCCACCCCAAAACCCCACAGCAGGAGGGGTTTGGGGGCAGCATTTTTAAGCCAATGCCAAGAGGAAAGTCGTGACCCTCCGCTCCTGGGGGAGGACTCGCCTAGGGGTGGGATGTCCTTCCCAGTGGATGCCCTTGGCCTTACAAGCCCTTCTCCTGGTGGCTTTTCTAGAGGAGTCCTCGCTTTGAGAGCCCACACAAGTCGTGGGATGGGGACATGCAGGCAGGTGAAGCCCCACCAGTCCCCACAGCACTTTATTTCAGCAGGGTTGGGGTGGGGAGATGCTTTGGGGGGTGGTGTACCCCTTGTCCAGCCTCAACCCACCCGAAAATTTGCCTGGCCAGAGCACGTAGGCCCAACAGGGCTATTAAATATTATCTGGATGCCATCTGGTCCTGCCTTGACTCCTCCTAATGCCTGTGGGATGCTTGGGAGGGGCAGCACTTGTGGCACTCGCGTCAGCTTCTGAGGCTCCTTGGTAATTTTGGGTTTACAGGACACTGAGGTTCTGTAGTTGGAAGCAAACTGCCCAGGGTGAGGGTAGAAGAGGTGATGGCTGTGTCTGCAGCAATGCTAATTAATTCAGAGCTTTTAGCATAACATGCCACGTGCCACCCTTCTCTTTCTGCCTGTGAGGGAAACTGAGGCACAGGCAGGTACCACAGCCGGCCCCTGGGCTGCCCCTGCCCCCAGGAAAGCTCTTCCCAGCCACTTTCCAGTCTCCCTTACTGGAGGGTGATCTGGCCCTTGGTTCTGTCAGGCCTGCAGCCAGAAAAAAATGAGACAGGACCAAAATACCGCTGGATTTGTCATTTCCCCCCACTCCAGTTGAGTCACACTCACTCAGGGCTGGGCAGCAGCTGCTGAGCACAAAGCTCACCTGGGCTCACCACAAATTCCACAGCTCAAAGGAAGGTTTTATATCAAGTGATGCTTCTTTGGGGCAAATCTGAACTCTGGGAATTGGTTCTGGCCCTTCTGGGGGCCGTGGTCCCACATGTGACCACAGTGGGAATTGTGGAAAAGGTCTGAAGGGACCAAGAGCCCAGGGAAATGCTGGCCCAAGGCTGGGAGAGCTTTGGCAGCCACAGCTGGGGGCTTGGGTGAAACCAAGTCATCACAACACCAGGGCAAGGACAGAGACCTGGAGGAAGGTGAGGAGGAGGAACAGAATTCAGCAGCAGGGAGAGTTTTGTTTGAAAATTTATTGAAAAATGCAATACAAGAAGCAATACTGAACACTTAGGTCTGCCTAAATGCTATGGCAACTTTCCCTTTGATTCGCTATGAAAATCCGAAGTAACAGCTCCCATCACTAGTTGATCTAGAAAGTTTTGCCAACTTTAAAAGTTTCTATTTTTATAAAGAGTGTAAATACCTAACCTAGACAATTCACAATTGCCTTAAAAAAAATGTACAAAGCTCCTTCATCTTCTCAACTAATTTTTTTTTTGTAGTTTTTTTTACAAGTTTCATCTCTAAGGCTGGGACATTACTACTTCTTAAGGTAATTGTACAATCAGGAAAATCAGCAAACCACAGTTTATTAAAACCAGAAATCAGTCAGTCCTTTGCTAACACATCTCTGTTGGTCAGGGATTGCTATTGGGCAACTGGAGCTGCTGTTCCAGTTTAATGGAGGAGAACAGGAGCTCCTTGCCTTCCTTTCTATAAAAACATTCATTCATATATAAATAGCTTCCATATAATGTATATTATACAATCAAGACAGTCTCTGGGTGAATTTGTGGAGTGGGAAGAGCTGGGAACATTCATATAAATAGACCTTACTTAGCTGGTTTGTCCCTAGAGCTGACACAGCACACTCAGAGCCAAGGATTTTAAATCCCACAGAGGTGGGAGTGGGCAGCCCCACCACGGCCTTGGCTGAGGGTGAGAGAAGCTGCTTCTGCTTTTTTCACTTGTATCTTCTTCCCAGGCTCCTGTCCAGCTCCTGGGCTCGGGCACTGCGTTGGCAGGAGCGGGGCTGGGAACCCCTGAGGTCAGACAGCAGGTGATGGCAAAGGGCACACGAGGCCACGACTTCTTTCAATTTCTCCAGGAGAAGCAAGAACTCAACAGGGGGAAGTGTGAAGATGGACAGCCTGCCACAATCAGCCACCCAAAACCCAGGGACTAAGTAAAAACAGGGTTATTCTGGTCCATGGGCCCTTTAACAAGGGACACCTGCAGCCACAGCGAGCACATCCTTTGGGAAAGGAATCAGCTCTCCTGCCAGCAGATTTCTCACCCCAGAAATCCCCTGCCTGGGGGGTTCTGTCCCACTCATCGTGCCCAAGGGAACACCCAGGAACCACATTCCCCTGAATTCTCTGACAGCCAAGTGCCTTTAAGTGCTACAGACAAACTTGATTTATCACGTTGGCTCTGCCTGGTGAAGCCCAGCAATCCTCTGGTCCACTGCTCCACGTGCCCCTTCACTCCTCAGGTGGCTGCTGCATGTGAGAAGGAAGGACTGAGTGGCAAAAATTCAATTCCCAGAAAAAGGGCAGTGCCAGAGGGTGCCCAGCATGATGAGTGTTTAAGGCAAGCAATACCTGACTAAACAGCAGAAACACAGACCCCTTCCAGGGCCCGTGTGGCAGAAGAGTAAGGAAGGAAAGGGCTTTTCAGATAGGGATAGGAAGACTTAATCTCTGCACTCAGGACTCCCTCAACTCCCAGAGCACGATGCCCTGAGGAAGGCAGAAAGCTGAGCAGGACCCAGGGCCAGCAAGGCTCAAAGAGAGCCAAAACCCAGCAGCTCCAGCAGTCTCCAATCAATACTGACAGCTTAATTAAAAATTGCACCTGAAGCTGAGAAGCTGCAGCAGCCCCAGTGTAGCTCCAGAGCTGTTTGCAGTTAAACAGTGGAGTCCTTGCAGCCTGAGCTAAATCCACAGCTTCTGAAACACATTATTCAAATTTAAAACTGGAGAGCTTTTCTCTTTATTGCCATTTTCTTCCCATCCTGAGGAGCAGAGCACTCCCTGCCCCCTCAGCTACCACTGTACCACACTATATATAGATATATATATATATGTGTGTGTGTGTGTATAGTTATATATACAGAGAAAAATCAAATCACAACCTCTGGTGGACTAAAGTGTTCACAAGTGTCTGGGCAGACTCTTTACAGAGCTTGGTTGGTTTTTTGCTTTTTGAATCTTGAATTTAAATAGTGGAAGGACAAACCAGGGAAGAACATTCCCGTGAAGCTGAGAGAGCAGCAGTGGGAGCACACTCAGCCCCTGAAATTGTGTTTTTACATCACCCCCTCTGTGCTGGAGATGGCCCTGGGGGTCTGTAAGATCAGCCTCAAGATTCAGACCATCACCCTGATATTTCATTCAAGGGGGTCATGAAGCCAAACCCAGACCCTCAGGCCAGCGTGGAGACAGAATGCCAACACTTCCCACGTGGTTTGGCTCTATCACAACCAGCAACACCTGATGCCTCCTGAAATTCCTTGTTCAGTCTCTCCAAATACAGCTGGCAGGTCTAGGAAGGATTGTCTAAAGGAGTTTAAATTAAATGGTAGTAGGATACACGCTCTGGGAAGTGGGTAATGTGTTCAGCTTTAAATAGCACTGTGAGGGGAGGAAAAAAAACCAACCCATGACTTACCAAAAAAAAACCCTCCCTAATTTAAAAATCATGAACACAAACAAGTGAAAAACTACGACAATGACAAGCTCAGTTCCTGTGAATGCTGCACAAGGCTACCTTAATAGCATCCAGAGTCCAAACACCTTAAACACACACTTCTAAGGGCATTTTAATTTAATGGGATCTAGAAACACAAACAGGTGGGGAGCACTCGGCAGAGACACACGGGAAGAAGGCGAGATGCTATCACAGTCCTCTTAAAGCTCTAAAATTCACAGTATAAGATACTTGAAGCAACTTCCAGTATTCCTTAAATCTAGTCAACTATTCCGATGTTTGCATAAGCTACACCACAAAACCCTACTGTGATCACACATCAGGGCTGGAAAGCAGTGGGGAGGGAGCTCAGAGCAGCCCAGGGGTTGCAGTGGGGCTGGAGCTCCCCAGAGCTACAGAAATAATCCAGAGGCAATCAGAAATGCTGCACAAAGTCTGACTCTAAAGTGACTCTCCTGAAGAAGGACACATGGCTTTGTGAAGGCGCACAGGGATCCTGCACTGGGAATGTGCAGCTCTGCTATCCCTGACGAGGCAGAGGGAATACAAGTTAAAACAGGGAGCCCTGCAGCTCTGTGAGGTGGGATTCTGTGTCTGAAGAGGCTTTGTGTGAGAGGGAATGCAAAATTGAAAACCTGTAAAAAATGTTCAGTACAGTTAGAAATATGGCATATTTCTGTCACAATAGATATTTTAAAAAAACAAAACAACAAAACAAATCCCTATATCCAGTAGGATCCAGTGGAGTCTGGAAAAATCCCAAGTAAAACGTCAAAAGCACAACTCTTAATATATGATATGAATGTCTCTGGGTGTCAAGTCTGGAATCCGAGGTCTTTGTGCTCCAGGTAGTTTCTTGGTAGTTTTGCTGGGTTTCTTTTTCCTGGTGGTGTTGTGGGCAGGAATGTTTCCTAACAAGAGAGGAAGAGGAGAAGTTACAGCTACCAACAGCAGCGTGCTGGGAGAGGCAGGAATCTCAATGTCCCTGAAGTGGATGGGAACTGAATTCAGGTG
The DNA here is from genome assembly GCF_001522545.3 of Parus major. Classification (NCBI taxonomy): domain Eukaryota; kingdom Metazoa; phylum Chordata; class Aves; order Passeriformes; family Paridae; genus Parus; species Parus major. The sequence goes on from NC_031791.1 coordinate 6,453,671, forward strand.
AGTCATCACCAATGGCAAGTGAGAAGTGTCTGAAGGAGCTCCAGAAGAGCTGCAGAGGGACTCTGCACAAGGGCCTGGAGCACAGGGACAAAGATGCCAGAGGGCAGGGTTCAGATGGGATATTGGGAAGGAATTGTTCCCTGTAAGGGTGGTGAGCCCTGGCACAGGGTGCCCAGAGCAGCTGTGGCTGTCCCTGGATCCCTGGCAGTGCCCAAGGCCAGGCTGGACAGGGCTTGGAGCAGCCTGGGACAGTGGGAGGTGTCCCTGGGGACAGTGGGAGGTGTCCCTGCCATGGCAGGGGTGGCACTGGATGAGCTTTATGGTCCCATCCAACCCAAACCATTCCAGGATTCTGTGATCAGTGGCATGGGGTAGGATGGGCCTTAAAGCACTGAGGCACAGCCAGAGCTCCTGGATTCCTTTAGCAGCTCCTTCCCAAACTGATAAAAAATGCAGAAAACAGGATTTCCAGGCAAGTCTGGTGTCCAGCTCGGGGGTTACTGTGCACTGATGTGGGCAGGTGACGTGGCACCTACAGCTGCTCCATGTGCTCCCAGCACATCACAGGTGTTTGGGAAGGCAAAGTAGCCTCAGGGCAGGAGCTGTGCAGCTTTTAACCCATTTGGGCTCATTTCCACAGGATTAGCCTGTGTGTGACTGCCTGCCTCATCAGCCTCCATGGATCCAACAGGAACAGCCTGAGCAGGACTCGGCAGAGAACAGTGATCATTTTACTCCCCCTGGCCCTGTTTACCCAAATCTCCTGTGCCATCAGACATCAGTCACCCCCTGCCCCCACCCCAGCTGGTCTCTCTACTCACACAGCCCAGCTACTCCTCTGCAATCTCTGTCTCCTGGTGCACAACCACTTTGGTCACCGACATGTCTGGGTGCTGCTCCTTGGCAGCCTTGATGGCCTGGGCCAGGACCTGCAGGACAGCAGGGCAGGGTTAGAGCGAGTCAGAGCACAGCACCCACCACCCCCGAGGGCACCACAACCTTCTGACCCCAGGGGTAAAAAAGGAAAGGGGATGCACTTGATAGAATTACAGAAGATGCCAAGTTGGGAGGGAGACACAGGGTTCTCATGCAGCCCATCCCAGCCCTGCCCAGACCCCCAGCACCCCCAGCCTGGGCATCCCTGCAGCTCTGTGCCCATTCCCTGGGGAGCCTGGGCAGTGCCAGCACCTCTGGGGGAAGAACCTTTCCCTAAATCCAGCCTGAGCCTCGTCTCTCACAGGGAGCAGAGATGGGAGCTGCCCCTGGCAGGAGCTGCAGCCCCTGCTGAGCTCTGCCCTCGTGTCCTCTGCTCCAGCTGAACACACCAGGTGCCCCCAGCCACACCCTCTGGCCCCTCCTGATCCTTCACCATCCCCACAGCCTCCTCTGGCATCTCTCCAATTGTTTTAGGTCTTAAATTATGACACCCAACACTGCCCCCAGGACTTCAGCCACACACTTTGGTGACTTTTGGTGCTATTACATTATCTCTGAAAGTAAAAGCACTGTCTGAAGAATAACCCCCATCTCTCCACTGCACCATGGCAGAAGATGGATGAGAGCAATTTAGCATAACCTGCTTATTCTTCCAGCAAGTGTGATAGGCACATTTCAGACATCTCAGACATTTTCTGTTGGAGTTAATAAACCAGATCTTGTCAAAAGAGTATTTGCCACCCCCACGATACCTGCGACTAGATATAAATTCAAAGTATAATTCTCTGATGACAAAATCATCACTTCCAACACATGGAAGAGGCCAATGAGGCTGAGTCATCAGAAAGGTTTCATACAAAGCCAAAGAGATGTAACACAGGTGCTGAGTGCTCTGAAATGACTTCTGGCACTACAGAGCAGCAACAGCACTTCCAAGTTCTGGGAAATGAATGCAGATCAGCCAGATGTCAAGGAGAACTTTTATTTCACATTTTTATGGATTTATTTTTAAAAAAGCCTACAACTATCCAAAACAATTCTGGAATCAAAACTTTGCTGCAAACATCAGTTTTAGAATAGAATTCAGCTTTCCTGGCTCAGCTGCATAATGCCAAAAGGGAATTTATTTCTGATATATAATCATGGAATGGCTTGGTTGGAAATGTACCTAAAACCTCGTCCCATTCCACCCCCTGCCATGGGCAGGGACACCTTCCACTGGAGCAGGTTGCTTTAAGCCCTTTCCAGCCTGGCCTTGAACAATTACAGGGATGGAGCTGCAGACAATTTATAAAAACATGAAGTTCTAGCTCTACCCCAGTAATATTTCCCTGGGTCATTTTTTGGTGACACTGTCTTTGAACAGGCAACCTGACTGATTTTTGCCAGCTCTAGGAAACCCTTTTGGATCATATCCCCACTCCCACCTGGTCATGATCTACATCTGCATCTCCTGTGATGACAATCCTCTTCTCAATCCGTGTCTCTGAAATGCCACCTTTCACAGTCTAGAACAGAAGGAAAAGCTGCTGTTAGTGAACAAGTGCAGAGGAATTTGAGCTTACTGGGGCTGCCTGTCTAGAGATGGTATCCAAAAATAGTGCCACAAATAGTGCTGTTGTACCCAGCATTAGAGTCACGGGGGAAACTGCTGCTGCTCAAGGAAAAACTGTCGAAGAGTTATTTTTTATAGCTGAGCCAGGGAAGAGCTTTTCCTCACAGTACAGCTCCTCCTGATGTCCTACAGTCAGCCCATGTCCAGACCGTGCTGCAATTAATGCACAGTTCAGATTTAACACACACAAAACCGAACCCCTGGTGCTTTGCTCCAGGTATTAATAATACATTTGAAAGGACCTTCCAACAACTTTTTTTCCCTCTCATTCATCCCTGCCCATCTCTCCATCAGGCTGTTGTTTGAAGTGGTGCTTTGTGGTGCTCCCTGGTGTTACCTTGGTGATCTGGGTGGTGGTGGTGCTGCTGGTGGTTTCTGAAGTGATGGTCTGGGCAGTCAGCAGGATGCCAGGGTCCAAATCCCCATTGCCACCGTCTGTCTGTGGGACACAAGAACAGGCCATCAGTCCCTGAGCAGTGGGGACAAGCAGGGGCTCCACACCACCAGAGACAGAGAAAACAATCTGAAGACAGCAGCTCCACTGTGGACCACAAGACACAACAAGTCAACCTATGCCTAGGTGCACAACAGCTGGGCTGGTGTCTGAAAGCTCAAAGTCCCTGTGCTTTAAGGCTGGAAAAGCACAGATCCTTCAGGGAGGACCTGTGGCATCCCTGAGACCGGGAGGGCTGGGATGTACCCAAATCTGAGCACTGGCCATACCATCCATGCCTGAACCATGACAGGAGAGCAACACAGACACCCATCCCAAACTCCTCCTGCCTGCATCCACGGGGATCAACAAACCAAGAGCACAGTCTGATTCAGAAGGTACTTATCACCCTTCCTCCCTCCTGACAACACCTTGCACATCCCTCACTTTATGCTCTGCAGAAACAAAGAACATCCAGACATTTGCTGAAACAGGAAGAACTTTTAGAGCTGGTTACTGGATCTCACCCTGCCTGACTCAACCACTCGAGGTCTGCCAGAAATCCCCAACGAGGTTATCCTGGCCAGCTGACCCTGGCTGTGTCCTCACTCAGCACTGGGACAATATCTGGAATTACCACAAGGTGGGACCATTTTCCACAGTCTGGAAGGCATCTCATGGCACATCACACCCTGTGCACACACGGCCCCAGCCCTGGTGATCACCTTTCCTTTCCATTTCCCACTCAGAGCAAAACTCCTCTATTCACCTGCTGAGAGCCAGGGCAATGCCCACCACCACTGCCTGAATGATCCCTCTGAGGCTGCAGATGGGAGGATGCTGAGCAGCCACAGCATTCCTGAGGAATCCCAAATTATACACTCATGAGATTCCTGCATCCATAACAACATCCCACAGTCACTTCACTGCAACAGCAGAGCATGGGCTGCTGCTGACAACCACAGTGACAGCAAAAGCAAGCTGACACAGCCTCTAAAATCTCAAACACATAAAGAAAGGCTGGGAGGGATGGGGGTGCTCAGCCTGGAGAAGAGAATGTTCTGGGAGACCTCAGAAAGGCCCTTCCAGGGCCCAAAGGGGCTCCAGGGGAGCTGGAGAGGGACTGGGGACAAGGGATGTGGGAACAGGACACAGGGAATGGCTTCCACTGCCAGAGGGCAGGGCTGGATGGGACACTGGGGAGGAATTGTTCCCTCCAAGGGTGGGGAGGGCTGGCACAGGTGCCCAGAGAAGCTGTGGATGCCCCTGGATCCCTGGAAGTGTCCAAGGGTGAATGTGACTAGGAGTAACCTGGGATAGCTGAAAGTGTCCCTGCTAGACCTGGGTGAACTCTTAGGTTCCTGCCATCCCAAACCATCCTGTGATTCTGTGATTAAAACCTGTTTTAGACTGAGGATTAATTTTAACCTCAGCAATGAATCTATACCTGCATATCTTCTGCTTCATAACATTACTCCACCAAGATTTTTACTTCCCAGTCACCACATACCCACTGAGGTTGCATTTTATATGAAACATTTGGTGTTTAACAACCATTTCAGTCTTGAAACCTAAGGATGACCAAATAATTTATAAACCAAGTTCTGAGGAGGCACAAACAGCCTCTTTGGGGGAGCTGGGAAAACAAGACAAGGCCTCTACTGCAGAAAAAAGGCCAACTCAGGTTAACTTTGTTCAGAGAGATCCACATGCTGAAGCTGAAGATAAATTCTGTTTGCAAGCACATCTTGAAAAAATAATTACTCTTCAGGGATAGCATAACCACTGCTCCTCTAAAAATACCACATGCACCTGGAAATAGTGTCCACAGCATCAGTTAATGCCTGTGCTGCACTCAGAGGTGCAGGGACAGGCAGGTGCTGCTGTCTCATCCTCAGGATCTGGAAACAAAGTGTTTACCTGGGTTTAATCAAGTCCCCAGGAGATTTGTCAGAACACCTTACCTGTGCAGCCTCGTAGGTGATGGTCTTTGTCTCTGTGTGGACAATAGGGACTTCTTTTGTGGGAATTTCGCTTTTGACAGCGCTGGACACATCAGAGATGGTGACAGTCTGTGTCTTCACTAGTGGGGGCTGTGAGACAGGGTTAAAAACATCTTGTAAACACCCAGTTCCATCTCCACATCCTGACTGAGCTGCTGGCAAGTGCTCTGACACTGATCTGATAAAAGCACTGTGGGAACCAAGGTCAGCCTGGAAATCTTTGGGTTTAAGTCTCTGGGACAGCACACTGCTCCGAGGGCAGAGATCAGGTGTGAGGATTAGACAGACAGCAAAATCCTCCAGCCCTTCCCCTCACCATGGACCCTGATCAGCCCAAACTGGGCAGTAAGGGTTTAGGGGGTGTGTCACAACACCACAGACACTGTCTCCACCGATTCTTAACTTTCTGACTACCAGAAGCTCACTCCCACTTGCCAGGAGAAGATGCCCCTCATCTGCTGATGCCAGTGTCAGGATTAACACCAACCCTGGGCACACAAAGACTTGATCACAGTTGAGCAGCTTTATCCTGACCTCAAGAGCAACACTGTGTTATTAAAAAACCTCACTGGATCTTTAACTTTTATTAAATCAATGTCAGATAAAACAGGAAGAAAAGTAAAGGTGGAGAGAAATCAGTTGTTCCACCACCTGATGATTATCCAGAAGAAGACAGAGTTCAGAGCCAGTGCTTTCCCAGAGGGCTCAATTTCTGCCACCATCCCCACCCCTGCCAGATGCCACCATGATCATGATGGGGGAACAGGCATCTATGGAACCAAAAGCAACATCAACACTGGAGCAGGCAAAAATCCCTCCAACAGTGGGGAGAGACACACTGGACAGCCCCTCACATTTGCTCTGCTGTGCTGAGGATCAGCCACCAGTCCAGCAGGAGCCAGAACAATCCTTAAGGAGTTGAAATTACATGGGTTTTGAGCCCACATATTGCCTTTTTGTGGGAATGCCACAGAATGCTTCAATCCAAGAGGAATAAAGGGCATTGTGCTATGGCAATTGTATTTCATGCAAAGATAAATTGAGAGGAACTCGTATTTAATGCAAAGACAAATTGACAGTGGCTCGTATTTAATTCAAAGATAAATTGAGAGGGGTTTATTGCACTGCCTGTGGGAGACTGGCAGCTCATTAGCTCCAAGCAAAGTGCTCTGCAGGTGTGTGGATCTGCTTGCTGCAGTGTTTGGGGTCCCAGCCCAGGGGCAGGAGCTGGGCTCACTACCTGGAAGCAGCGAATGAGCTCCGGCAGCCCGTTAGGAGCAGCTGGCTTGGGACACTCGCCACGTGGCTTTCTAATGGCAAAACTGTCTTCACCATCCTCTGCCACCTCCTCCTCCTCCTCCTCTCCTCCCCAGGGCTGCTGGGGAAGTGCGGCAGGGCCAGGGGGGGGCTCTGGCTCAGACAGCTCCGAGTCCTTCTCCACATCCACACAAACCCCCTGTCCATATGTCAGGTCCTCCTCGCTGGTGGAGTGGCTGGGAACTGCCTCCTCCTCCTCCTCCTCTTTCTCCTCCTCCTTGCTGCTTAGGGAGGAAGCACCAAAGTGCCAGCTGGGAGAAGGCTTTGGCACTGGAGTCTCACTAAAAACTACCGACTGCTTTGAGCCCTCCCACGCAAAGCCAGTGTTAAAAGTGCTCCACTCTGCCACTGCAGCCACATCCTCTTGGGAGACAAAGTCACTCATGTTCTAAAAAGAAATGGATACACAAAAAAGGCCAGGGAGGGAGGGAGGGAGGGAGAAAGAGAGAGAAAGCAGGGAGTTAAGGAGAGCAGGAGGTCAGGAGGCATCAAGGAAAACATCAGGTTCTTAGCATCTATCACATCTTCAGTAACACATGTAACAGTGGGGCTGGACACTGGAAAACCTCTGTGCTGTACTCAGAGCATTTACTGGCACAGCCTTCCTGGTACGTTAATAATCCATTCTAAATTTTAAGGAATTAACATGAAAACAGCTCCCTGCACCCAGAGGAAGAGCCACCACTAAGTGCTTTTTGCTCAGCTTGGAGAAATTTCAGTCTATCAAGTGGAGAGTTGTGCACATCCAAAACCCCCATGGGCAACAAAACCCACCCACTACTCCAACATCATCCTCTGATTCTGCTTTTAACTCCTTGAAACTGTTGCCTCACTTTCTAACAAGATCCTGTGGGCAAAAAAACCCTGTAATTTGTGCTTGGAACGTGAGGCCTGAAGCCTGTGGGTTATTTGGTACAATTCATTTTTTATACCCTAGAGACTTTCATTTTGACTGACCTCCTCTCATGGCACAGCTCAATGGCAGGGTAAGAGAAGAAGCCACTTTATATAGGAACAAATAGATGCTTTTCTTAGTATAACTTCAAGAAATTACTCTTCCCCAATTTCTCCTGATATTTTTCAGTTCTCTGCTTCTTTATATTGCAGACAGGTTAGCTGTAAGATTTCTATTTATTAGAATTTCCAGCCTCCTGAGATTCTCTTAAGTTGTTGAGATATTACTTAACAAAATGCATTTAATAGGAGTGGAGGGAAAGCAAGCAGCACTGAGATGGGCAGCTCTGACTGTGCTCACAGGGAAAGGTTATTTCTGATCCAAACCTACTTCCACAAGGTTATCCAAAGGAATATTTAAGGGGAGACCTCAAGGCAGTTTGCAGCTTCCTCAGAGGGGCAGCTCTGATCTCTGCTCTGGGACAGGGACAGACCCAGGAAACGGCTGGAGCTGGGCAGGGCAGGCTCAGGCTGGATTTAGGGAAAGGTTCTTCCCCCAGGCTCCCCAGGGAATGGGCACAGAGCTCCAGGGATGCCCAGGCTGGGGGTGCTGGGGGTCTGGGCAGGGACAGGGATGGGCTGGATGATCCTGTGAGTCCCTCCCCACTCAGGATATTCTATGATCTCAATCCAGATCCCACCCTCATTTCCTAACACAAGACTCTACATTGGAACATTCCACAGAACAGAACATGAATGGGGTTTATCAGCTGTATACAGCCATGGTTTAAAACTTGCATTTATATACTGCCAATATCCTGACCTTCCCTGAATTATAGATGCTAAACCTTGCAAGTTATTCATGGGACTTTGAGAAGACACAGCTCCTCTTCTGGGGTTTAATGGAACATGCCTTGGGAGGGAGATTTCCTTATGTAAGGGCACTACTCAGCCAAGAAAAGAACCACAGATAAAACAAAGAAGATTAAGCAGCTACACAAACAGTGATGTACTTAAGTGGCAAAAATCTGTATACAGTCAAAACACCCTCCCAGTTCCCTTTCACAGACAGATAAAATAATTTGCATTTTGGAAGCATCTTGTATTGACAGATGCAGAAAGGAAGGGAGAGCTGGAATGGAGCCTGTGCCATGCGAATTCTGGTCCCCAGCACAGCCAAGTGCAGCAGCAAACATGCAAGCTGGAAAGAATGAAATCCTGATAAGATCAACTGATCAGAAGCACGTTTTGCCTTGCCTCCCTATTCCACTGTAAGAAGATAAACTAATGGGAAGGTATTTGTTTCTAGATAAAGTTATCTATGTAAAACACCCCCCTAGGAATTTCAGCATCTGTTACAAATTTTGATCTTATCAAGATTTGTTTTAAATTGCAAATGCAAAAGCATCCCTATGTTTAGGGCTCAGATTTGCAGAGTTCCAAGCTCACCTTGAGACCCAGGAAACCTGAGAGGTGCCTGGATTGCCAACTACTCATTTCCAGGGACACAGCCCCAGTCCAGTGGGGCCTAAATCTAGCACGAAGCAGTCAAACACAGAGTGAATTAAATACAGGACAGGATGCAATGCCCCAGAAGAAACAAACTGACCTAGACATGAATGCAACTGAAGCACCACCCCTGAAATACGAATCTTTGTGCCCCTGAAGCTGAAGCGTTGCAATGAAGTGACACACAGTAATTCAGGGGATAAATTAATAACAGGCTTAATTTCATGTTTGATACCAGTGGCCAAAAGGATTTATTTTTCTCAACAAGTAGTTTTATATAAACTGGTTTGCCTGCCTTTTTTCATGACCCTGCTGTTTTGGATCAGGATCTATTTGTATGATCCAGCTGCCTTGTGGTGTCAAGAGTAGATGATTTTTTTCATGCTGCTGCCTCTCTCTCTGTTGAATATTCCATTATTCCCACCCCAAATCAGACTATTATCCTGCAGAAAACTCCAGGAGTGCTAAAATGATGTCAACTGCCAGTTACTATTTAATAAAAATTGCTAAAACCATGAAGTTATAGTGCACAGTAACTCCCACAGCCACCAGATGCGAGGAATCCCAGCTGGTTAATACTTCCCAGTCCTGTTCTCTTCCAGCATGGCCATGGAATTGTTGACACTGTTATTAGGTTATCCCCAACAAGGATCTACACAAGCTCACAGGCTTGGAGTGACTGTCCAGGGATGCACAAGGAGATGATGCTGCTTTGCAGCAAACCACACTCACCAGAGAGCGCTCCCAGATCAACTGATGCTCAATCTCACAGCTGGCAAAGCACTTGGGTAAAAAGTATTATAAAGCAGAGAACAAGAGATCCTTATTTTACAGTACCCACCACTGCCTTACAGAACTGCTTTGCCTTAAGGTAAAATTTAAAAACATTTAGAGGCTGTTCAAAACACTCTGGCATTGATAAGGATGGACATTACCTATGGATTTCTGGTTTTCAATGGATTTTTTCACTGCCATTGATCTGATCACATCTTGACCAGCCTACTCAGACAACAGATGGATAAAAGAGATTTTGACCAACATTGAAAGTAATGCTAGAAAACACACACTGTGCCCAAACCTTCAAAAAACTAAATTCTGTCATGAACAAGAATCCAATACATTACAGAACACATAACAACCACCTCCAATCATTGCATCAATGACTTGGCAACATGAAACAACCTCAGGATCAAGACTTAAATTATCAAAGTAAGGTTGTTGGCAATATGATTCCTCTGCCCACCCACACTGAGCTCCTTCCCATTCCTTTTGTGGGACAGGTACTCTCACATAAAGGGCTTTTCATTCCAAAACCCCTCTGCAGAGAACAAAACAGTGGTGGTATTGCAAGAGCTGCCTTAGTGCAGCAGCAGCAGGAGAAAAGAGGGGATAAAATCAGGGTTTGTAAGTGTCATCAGTTTTGTGCTGCTCATTCCACCTCCCTCATTCCATAAATGAAGTTGAAACTCTGCCTTGGTGCCAGGCCCCTCTGGGGAACCAGAATTATGAGCAGCCAGATCTGCCTTCCTGCAATCTCACAAAATTTGGGACTTAAAATTGACTCTTGACACAGCCTCAAAACACAGCCTGAGCTTCAACCAGAAAAAACCCACCAGAAGCTCGTGTTTATCACTGAGCCGAGGAACAGTGGCTCATTGGGAATATGGTTTCTTCACTTACAAAACCCAAATGTTCCATACTTACAACCCCAAAGGGGCATTTTTGTCCCCAGATTACCACACCAGGTGGGACAGAGGTTCTTGTAGCTGAGATGTGGAGGACCTGCCTCATTCTGCTCTCAGAACAACTTTCTGCTATTGATTTTTCCCTTCCTCCTCCAAAGTGAAGAGGGAGGTGTTAAGAGTGACATTAAGCATTTGGTAGAGCATTCCTGCAAACAAAGCCTGTTTTAAACCAAACTGGATTTAATCCTAAATTGAATTATTCTGGTCAATTTGAGAGCTCAGAGCTGCAGCCCTGGGTACTCCCTCTCCCCAGGAGCACCCAACCCACACCCAGGAGTGTCCAGCAGACCCCACACCCCAAATGCCAACAACAGCGACTCAGGACTGATGGCTCCTGCTTTGAGAAAGGAAAACTGAGGGTTAGTCCAAGGAAGTCATAAACACAGGTCACATATAGCTTTTTTGGTTAATAAGCAGTGGAAAGAAAGATCTGATTTGCAATAACATTTATTAATGGATAAATGTACATATTTACAAAGAAAAATCTGAGAAAAAATACAAAACCAAAAAAGTGTTCCAAAAGAGAGTATTTTAGGTAAAAAAGAAAGTGTTTCTAGTCCCCACAGACTGATCCAACAGGACTGAGTACCATTGCTAAAAGATCCCAAAGGGGCCCAAACCTCCAGCCCCACAAACCACAACAGATGCAAACAGAGATACAAGAGGAACCACCTCTGTCAAGTTCTCCAGTGTCATCCACTAATAAATACAGACCAAGGAGTTTCTGCATGAATCCATAACCCTTTTTTGGGCTGGATTTATCCAGAAAGCTTCCTGCCTCATCCTGCAGGTCAGAACAAGCACCATCAACAAGGTAAAAAGAAAACCCAATAAACCAGTGAAACAATTCTCAGAGTGACAAATTACTGACATTGATGTGAAGGACTTTGCCCACAACCATGAGGATCTGGACCTGATGGTCCCTGTGGGTCCCTTCCAACTCGGGATGTTTCGTGATTCTATGATAACCTTCCCAGGAGCTGGTGCTACAGCCAAGCCTCATTCCTCCACTCCAAACACTCCAAACTTCCCTTGGTGCTGAGGAAATCCACCTCTCCTGATTATTTCAGAATAGGAGGGAGATATGGAATACCTACTCTTTAGGGTCAGCACTAGTGACCAGACAAACCAGAGAGGGGAGCCAGTCCTGGCTGAACTCTGCCCTGACTGAGCTGCCTATGGAGAGTCCTCAGCTCACCTTCCATCACTCCCTGGGTGAGGTATGATGTGGGAGGAGATGCAGCCAACACTCCCCTTTATCTGCTCCCTTTCAGCAGTCAAAACAGAAAAGGGGATGAAGTTTTACAGCAATGAAGACCTCAAGTATCATCACACCCAGTGCAGCCTCAGAGCTGAACCTGAGTTCCAAGCTACTGGCTCTGGCACATCTGCTGCTTGAAAACACTTGTGTTCTCCTTTTCCTAAAGCAGGAAAGCACAAGAATCTCCTTTTTTAGGTGTGCTTTAGGTGGTGTTCAGAGGAGCTGGAATCCAGATAAGGAGATTCAGGAAGTGATGTGGAGCCAACTGTCCATGTTGTGATGGGGAACACTGAACCCTCAGCAATTCCCAGTGGGATCCTACACATGAGCATCAAAGAACTGAGTGACCACACCACAAAACACTGGGCACAACTGCTGGCAGACTCACCCTGCCTGTGTCACCAGAATGCCATTTTCTGCAGCAGGTCACACCGAAAAAGCAGGATTTCTCATGCCAGCCTGGATGAGGTTACATGCTGCAGACATTTCCAGCCTCCCTGCAGGAGGGATAACTCAGCTCTCCATCACTCCCAGCCTGGCACTGCACCAGCCAGGCTGAACAGGGCATGTGAACCCCTGTGTCAGTGGCTGCTGGTGTCAGGGCAGGCAGCCAGCAGCTGCTGGAATTCCCAGCAAGTTTGTTCCTGAGGAAAACAGGAGCGAAGTACATTGGTTCCTTTTTAGATCCCCTGAGATCTCAGCCCAATCAGCTCTCCCTGTGCACAGAGATGACAGCAGGAATCACCAAATCCTCCTCTCGGTGCTGCACCCTGTACTGACATCACAGCAAAGGGGGAAAACCACAGCACCAAGCTGTCAAAGAAGCTTTTAAAAATGTGCACAAACAGGATACAGAATGTGCAGGAATGAGACCTTACGTGGATTGCCAAGGATTATCACTCCCTTTGCATCACAAGCAAACAGAAAAAAGCAGAGAAGTGCCTGGGAAAGGGGCTGTTGCCCAGCAGGCACATCCCTGGGGCATTCAATAGATTAGGTTTCTGTTCCTGCTAAGTTACAGGTTTCCTCTGTCAGGAGGGATCATATCTACCTGGATGAATATGGATAACTGACCTCTAAAATGCCAGAGAAATAGAAAGTGTTTGCTCAATTTCTTTATATCTGCAGTGATAATCAGTATATAAATCCCAAAAATGTTCCTGAGTGTTCTCAAGAGTGTAAAGTTTCCAAGGTTTTTTGCTGATGACAAGCAACCTTATCTCAAGATTAAAAAAGAGAGAAAAAGACAATTTGAATTGAAGAGTTACAGAATTGAGTAGAGGTGACAAAGCCCATCTCTTATCCCGCTGGGATGACACACCCTGAGCACTCCAGTCTAAGGCTGCTCTGGGCAGAAGGTTTTAGATCCAGGTCCTTTGGAAATGGCTGACAGAGCTACAGAAACCATGGCTTTGCCAAAGCCACCAGTGTGGCTTCCAAGTTCTCATCAATGGATCAGAAATAGAGGAAATTCAGCAGCGCTCACCGCAGCATCCCGAGCAATGGCTTTGGGAAGGAAATTCAACCTGTGTGTTCAACCTCCAGGAAATACAGACAGACAATGGACAGAGAGATCCAAACAGCTCCTCCTTCTTCCCTCTCCATGCCAAGTTGGGGAAACAAACCAACCCTGCTCTTCATCACAACTGTTACTGTTTTGGGGTGGAGATGCAGGCAGGGAATGCCAGCCACAAGTATCCCCTGGCTTCTTCCATCCTGTATTTTCTGCACAGCACATGGCACCCCAGCATCCTCCCCCACCTCTCCTCTCCAGGACCCACCTCTGTCTGCCTAAACTCCACACCAAATCCACTGGAGTCCAAGTGCATTCCAAGGATTCAGGGATACAGCCCTCCTTCACTCCAGACTACGCCTGGACAACAACCCTCGAGTTCCCAGGGCCAAAGGAGGAAGACTGTGCACTAAAGGCAGTGTATTAAAAAGGGAAGAATATTTTCCAATGAAAAATCAGCATCCTCACAAAACTAAGTCCTAAAGGCACAAACTGGTGAACTAATTGGAGCAAGTTACAAGAGGAACTGGAAAGATTCCTGTAGGAATAAAACAAAGAGTTTTACTAGCAACCTAAGTTTCTGAGACAGCATTTAGAACCTCAACCTGTACATCAAGAGCAAGAGGTGGCTCAAGTGGTCCATGGTACCCCACAGACCCTCAGACCAGACAGCACATGACATGTTTGCCTTATTCCTTCAAGCTTATCTGCTAGCTTCCTAAATAACACTGTTCACACAGACACAGATCTAGAAAGGGTGATAAATACAGGTATTTATATATATTTACACATTTTAGTCCATGTACTAAAGGCCTGCTCCTTTCTCTTCCATGCTGCTGGAGGAGCTGCCACCATTGGTGACACTGGGGGGGTGCCCTCAGAGTGACTGTGTCCAGTCCAATCCTCCAGTGGACACAGGAGAACATGGATTAGTGCTGAAAGGAGAAATGGGGGGCTCAGCTCAGCCCTGTCATTACTATTTACAGCAAAGAAACCCCTTAGACACAAAGTCATACCTTCTCTCCAGCTCACAAACCAGCTCTGCTCAGTCCAGCTGGGCTGGAGCCTGCACAGCTCAGCCAGGATAACTTGAATAAATGTGAACATCATCCAGACACTTACACTGTAGGCAATAAACAACGACCAGCATGCAATGGTTTGGTTAAAGAAGTCAAAAGCAATCGAGGGCTTTAACATTACAAGTGTGTCCTGATGTGGCCAAGCCAACATTCCAACAGGGGGAATGCTCAAACAGCAGATGACTCCATCCCTGTGACCTGAGCAAACATGCACCAGTTAGTTCCACACAAATTAAATAAAACACATCCCAAGTGCACCAAGACCATCAGATAATTAATTATCAATCTATGTTTACAATAAATATCTCCTTGCAATGGATTTTCTCCTATAACACTATGTATTTTCTTGGATGTGAGAATAGGGGTGGAGAGGGAAGCTGGGATACTTTGTCAAAGGCTTCTCCCACTAGGAAATGAGAAGCTGACCCTAAGTTATTACCAAGAGCAGCAGTGAGAACCAGCATTTTTACTTAAATGCCAATCTGAGTTTCCTAGAAATTGAGTGGTTATGAACTAGATTCCAATATTCTTCCTAGAGACTCAACCTCTTGCTGCCCACAGAGGCCGTGGGCTCGCCATGCCTGGAATTGTTCAAAGCCAGGTTGGACAGGACTTGGAACAATCTGGTCCAGGGGAAGGTTCCCTGCCCACAGCAGGGGGTGAAACCAGACAATCTTTATGGGCCCTTCCAACCTCAAACCATTCCAGTATTCCATGATTCAGCAGATTCCTGTAAAGCCCCTTTTAGATCAGTGCCAAATATTATTCAGCTTGTGAATATCTTACATTCCAAACAAGCTTAAAAGCAATTCTCCAGCAACTCCTATGGGAAGTCTTCAGGGGCTTGGGAAACCAGCCTCTTCTCCCATGATTTCCTCCCCACATCTGCCCTCCCACAGCTGGGAACACAGGTCAAAGAATTTGCTTTTGAAGCACAGGAAACTTCAGACTGGACCTGGCAATCCACGACCACTCCTGCCAGGTCCCATCGCAGCCACACAAGGACACAGAGCAGGATCAGCATTCAGACAGTCACAGGTGCCCCTCCCTGGGACAGTGAACTACAGAGATCAAAGACCAGGACAAGGAAGATGCAGCAGAGACTACAGCCAAGAAATTCAGGAGCTTTGGTCTTGAGGTTTCAACATTACCCTGTTGCCACTCAGAGAAAGAGCAGCCACCAAACAGTCAGTGCTATGACCAGGAGAAAGGACATCATAAAGGGAATACGTGGAGAAGGAAGAATGCTAGAGTACAGCTGACACTTTTTGAGTGATTTCTGCTCCTCAGGGATTGCAATAGAAACCTTTGGAAGAGTTGCTTCACTTGCTGGCCGGGGAAAGGCTGTCTCAGTAGGTATCTCCTGCTTTTTTAGTTTGTCTTCATCCTGTACTAACAGAGGCCGTTCCCGTGTCTGCTTTCATGGTAGGAGATCAAGAAAGACAGAGAGAGATGAACAAAAATGACAGATGGAAAGTGCCCAAAATGACACTTGGAGATGTGCAAAGCCTTAGGGCAGCTCTTCTCAACATAAAATAAACTGTCCTGGGGAGCAGAGCTGCTGGTGGCCTGGGTCCCACCAGCCCTGGAGCTACAGAACCATGCTCTCTCTGCAGAGCTCATCAACAGCTGCATCAGCATCATGGGCATCTGGTGCCTCCCAGAAAAGTGGATGCCCAAAACCTTCCAGAGAGTTTTGGAATTGGAATGGTGAGAAAAAAGTCTGAGGAATTTGAAAGAGGAACGGTGCAGTACAAAATGTGGTCTCTGACAGCTTCCTAATCTACAGTGGCCTTAAAACCCAGCGTTTGGAAAATCCCATGGAACAGCCAGACTGCAGAGCAGATACAAAATGCTTTTCCAAAGTTCTGACCAGAGTATCAAAATTTCAATTGGTTTGAAAATTCTACTGAACAAGTGAAAAACTGTAAATCTTAGAAATCCCACACATGGAACAGGCAGGGTGGCAGTAGGAGCAGTGCAAACTCCTGAATTTTGCTCTGTGTTTCAGCATTTTTGTTTCTGGATTCTAAAAATGATAAAAACCCAGAATGAGTAAATCAGCACATAGGACCATGCAAGGCCTTCAGCACTTCTGCTGAAGAAAGGAAAAGATTGTGGGAATGTTCAATAATTCTGCATCCCTTTAGTTTGCCAGCCCTGGCCAAACCCAAGTGTATTTAGGAGAGGAAAAACTTGGCTCTCAGCTCCCTCAGCTGAGCCAACCTCCGCTGGTCAGTGTGGTATTTTGGTTCTTTGCACACCCCTAAGTGGTGAGAATTCGGGAGAAAGTAGCTGGGAGACTGGGCAGCAAAAGAAAATATAAAATGCAGGAGTAACATGATCGTTAAAACAACAACAAAAAAAAACAGAAAGAAAGACAACATAAAAAGAACAGGGAACAGTTAAATTTTCAGAATTGCTTTTGTCTCCAAATACACGGTTATATCGGTCATGCAGCTTTTTCGAACCAGCCATGCACCAAAATAAGCAAAAATTGAAAGCTGCAAAAGCTGCAGCAGTGCCAAAGTCCTCTGGGTGTGAGTTATGAAACTACTTCATGTAGCCAAAAGAAAAATGTTATCCAGCAGCTGCTGTTGAGATTTTGCTTGGTGCCATTGCAATAGCAAGTCTGGTTCAGAAGCACAGATCAGAGCAGAAGCTTTACCTCAAGCCCACCAACCTGTCTCTCAGAAGATGGGACAGTGACTTTCTTGACCTGGACACACAAAGCGTGTTAAGCTTCAGCTGTCTCATAATAAAACATACAGGAATAGCAAAAGGTGGCCCCTGGTAAAAAACCCTTTGGCCACTAAGGCAGGGTGAAGGCACCATCATGAACAGGAGCAATGGCTTTGCACCATGATTTACCATCCTTAATTACTGTATGATTTATGATCCTTCAACACGTGAGGGAAAACCTCCCTGGTCACTGTCTGGGGAAGATGCATTTTTGGAAGTTCACAGCAGGACATGGCCACCTCAGAGTGAGATCACTTCAAAGAGGACCAGATTAGGAAGGAACTTCCAGAAATGCAAATCTAGGGCTGACACCAATTCTGCAGTGCTGCTGTCTTAGGTGGGACAAGCCCACACCATCCAGTTCTGGTGACCAGCAGCCCCCCAAGGTCTCAGTGTGGTCACGTTGCAAGAAATTAGTCATAAAAACCAAGAATAACATTCCTGAAGTGCAGTTGTGGAGCTTGAGAGCCTCTGCTCTGTCCCACCCACACCCCAAAGCCCTCTGGGCACTGTGGGCAGAGCTCACATTCCTGGGGAACCTACACCGAGGCTCAGTCACACAGGGCAAAGTCTGTCCATGTGTTAAACAGGATAATCCCAATGACAGGCTGCTCACAAAAGCTCTGGCTGCCCCTGGATCCCTGCAAGTGTCCAAGGCCAGGCTACATTGGGCTTGGGGGAACCTGGGGCAGTGGAAGGTGCCCCTGCCCATGGCAGGGGTGGCACTGGATGGGCTTTAAGGTCCCTTCCAACCCAACTGTTCTGAGATTCTCTAACAAACAATCCTGATTAAGTTTATTTTGAGGATCTCATTTTTCTAGCAGGCAAAAAAGCCATTTAGCTGTCCTGCCTTTACTCCAAGCTTTAAGCAGCCTGTAGTAAACCTGGTGTTAAACCCCTTGTAAATGTTACAATAACCCTCCATCCACTGCAAGATTATTTCCTGATTAAGAAGTATCTGCCCTGTCTGAACATGAAATACTAGTTCATCTGCAGGGCTGTGGTAAGGAAGGGGAAGAACTGGGCATTCAACCAGGAGTGTCTTCAATTGCACTACTTGCAGTCAGAATGCAATTTTTCTGTTGCAATTAAGAATTGCATTTACTACTTAAAAGACTGATTACCACAGGCACCAACTCACAGGCTCCAAATCTGAACCAGCTATCACCAGTATAACACAGAGGTGTCTGTTAGTCAAGAAGAAACCAGTTGGTGACTGGTTTTTCCTTTAAAAATTTCCCTTTTAAGAAAAGTATCAGAGAAACTGTGAGTGTATGTGGTTACACACAGTTCCTGGAAGGACAGAGATCCCCACTGTGTTTGAACAGCCCTGCTGTGGCCACCCAAGGAATCTTCTCTAAGCCTCCACAGCACATCAGCACCTGGAGCTCCTAATGCAAGTCTGAACCCAGTGACATACGAGATTAACTGGAGAATAAAGTGATTTTGGAAGAATCATCCCATCCCAGTGCTTTTCCACTGGGTTATCTTCAATGTTCTCTCTGAAATAATAATTTAGGTCTTTGGATTTTGGGTTTGTCAGGGCTTTTTTCCACATTTTGGGGAGATCCAGGAATGAGTCAGTCCCCAAAGCCATGGGAAGTGCTTTCTAGCATCACACTGGCAGCAGCACTAGGGAAAGCAGCATCAACACCAGTAAAGGAATTCTTACATCCCTCTCTTCCAAAAAAACCCCACATTTTTATGGTACTATGACTAAAGCCTCAGCTCTCTCAGAGAACATTCTACATGTTCCAAGGCAATAGTAACTATTCCAAGTGAAAACAAGGGGAAGCTAAGGGCAGCAGAACCCTGCAGTGCTGCCCCCTGGAGCAGCCCAGACCGAGGTACTCACTCCATCGGCTCCCGTGGGGATCTGCCCGTTGACGTTGAGGCTTCGGAAAGGGGAGTGGGTGGACAAACGTTTGTCCCACTCACTCGGCCTGGGATCTGGGATGGACTCCATGAAGTTCTTCTTCAGCTCACTGATGTTGGCATGGTGCTTCTTTATTTCTTCCTGGGTCTTATCTAGATCCTATCAGCAGAAGGACAGGGTAAGTGGAGGGATACAGAGAGACCTGGGACTGCCTAAGCTGCGCTTAGCAAAGCTACACTCACAGCAGAGCTGCTGACAACTCCCCAGCTGTGCTCACACTGCAAACACACAAATGGAGCATCCTCTCTCCTCCTCTCTGATTGACTGGGATAAACTGCAACCCTGGAATGGTCCTCCAGCAGCAGGACATGCCGCTGGATCATCTCGAGCTCCGTGCCAAACCACCTGACAGCTGAGCTGGAATATCCTGGGTCTTCCCCAAAGAGGATTTTTTAAAGTTGCCAGACTATGTTTCTTTGGGTTATTTAATTTAACGTCTTTAAATTTTGTGGGTTTGCTTTCTTTTCCCTCTGCTAGCCTGAGTCTTTCCAGGTATTAATACAATTGAAGATAAAGAAAATGTTTTCCCAATTTTATTCACTCTCTTCACACCTGTTTCTCTTTTATCCTAACAGAAATTATCTTTGCTTCCAGAGTATCTCCATTACCATTTTTCCCCCTCCCTCTCATCTCACCCCTCCAGGAGCTGTCATAGGAGGTTTTAGACTTCAGAAACAAAGATGAAATTGTTGTTGTTGTTTTTTTTAAATCAAACTGAAAATTTATTTTATGCTGGATCAATCAAGAAAGTCCTGCTAAAATTTTTCATCTGGAAAAAGTCAGATTTTTACTCTGTGATGCCAGTTTACAGCATAAACACACAGACTTCAAGGCAAATCAGCTTGTTAAAAATAGTTCTTCCCTGCAAGCAAACCAGAGGCTGTAGAAAAGAAAGCTTTTGCAAAAGCCAAACAACTACTTTTCAGAACAGGGCCAAAAAGCAGCAAGAAAGGGGGAAATCAAGGTCAGCAGAGGCATCAAGAGGAAATTTCACTATTTTTGTGCTTTTAGTTGTTACTCAGCCCATCGATTTTGAAAGATGGGACAGCAAATGCATCCCTAAAGGAGGGCCCTCCCAAAAATCTCCATTCCTGCAGCTCACCCAGGACACACCACCCTCCCTCCACAGGACTAAGCCCCAAATGCCTCTTTAACAATATTTACTCTTTTTGGCACAGTTCTGGGGGGAAAATAACAACTTTTGGCTTCTTTCCTAAATGGAAGTATAAGGCAGGTGCCTGTTAGGTAGGGAAAAAAAAGAAGAAATGAATCTGCTGTGGATTGTGGGGTCAATGCCTGCCTGGTCCAAGAACCCTACAGCTGCTCCTGGCTCAGAGAAGAGAGAAGGACCAGCTTGGCTTTCCAGCACTGCACCAGAGCAAGGCCTGGCAGGGCTGGCAGAGGAGCCAAAGCCACGAGGAGCTACACGAAGCCAGATCTGGGAAGCTCCTTGAGGAACCAGCTTGCTCAGCATCACCCTTCTCCTCCTGTTTTGCCCTTTCTGCAGGAACCCAGCACACCTGAAGTGTTAAAAGGCTTCCAGTAAAATCAACAGGCAGCTTTGGGAGGGTGAGGCCTGCCAGGAAAATATCTGATCTGCCAAGTGCATGGATTAAAAAAATAAAGGGAATAAAGGAGGTGAGCTGCTGGGTCAGCCCTGTGGTGGGGGAGGGCTGGAGCACCTGCAACAGAACTGTGGGGAGTGGGGAGGGAAAGGGCTTGGAGGTGAGTATTGCACATTGGGAAAAAGGAGGTTAGAAGCAAGGACAAAGCTCTGTTTGGGGTTGGGTATTGGAGCTTTTGGAGTTGGGTGAAAAAGCGACAGCTGCAGTCCTCAGAGCGCTCCGGAGCCGGCCGAGCTTTGCCTATCGTGTGCAGACCCTTCACTTGTGACTCTAAGCTGTAGCAGTCCAAAAAAATTAAATAAATAAACCCCAAAGAAACCCACACAGAAGCTGCAAAACTTTGAACATTCTGATGAGGAGAAGACAGTTAGCATACTCCACTTTCAATAGATAACAGCAAGGAAACCCTACGAGCTGCTGGTGCTGCAAGTTTGAGTAGAAACATGTAACACAGGACCAGAGTATCAGAAGCCACAAAACATCTCCCATAACAGAGTGGATTAAAGAAAATAAAATATATGATTGGCATGGTCTGTTCTGAGACTGAGCTTAGGTGAAGCCAAGTGAAAAGGGCTCCCAAATCCAAAGGGAAGAGCTGTAATGTTGAAGGAAGAGAGCCATGACCACTGAGCCTCTCCATCGGACCCAGAGGGAGCTGGCACTGAGGCAGGATGGGGCCCAGGGCTGGTGAGGTGCTGCAAGGCCAGGAAGGGCTGGCAGGAGGATGGAAAAGCTGCAAACACCACTTCAGAATCCAAAGGGATCACTCCTGCCTGAAGCAACACTGGATATTGTGGTGGCCTGGACAGCACAGAGGCGACAATTTCACAGGATCCTGGAATGGTTTGGCTTGGAAGGGAACTCAAAGCCCATCCCATTCTCCCCTTGCCCTGGGCAGAGACACTTCCCACTATCCCAGGTTGCTCCAAACCCTGTCCAACCTGACCTTGGGCCTTCAGGGATGGGGCAGCTACAGCTGCTCTGGGCAATCTGCCCCACTTTCACCAGCAGCTTATCCTGAATTTTCACAGACTGGCTTTCCCCCAGGAAAATCATTTGTTTCAAGCAGTGAAGAACTGGTCAGTGAGCCCCCCCTCTACAATCCATGACCCCCTGAGAAGCCAGCAGATCCCAGAGCAGATCTGAGCACTGCCAATCATGTATTTTGGGGAGGTATGAGAGAATGGAAGTCAGAAGAGGAAGGAAGAAGGCCTGCACATCATCATGTTTACTGTCACCATGCAGAAGCATAATTAAAAGATCAAATCAAATCAAAAGGTCTTTCATGCAAGAGCATGCAAAAACAAAGGCAGGAGCAGAGTAAGTTCAGCGCAGATGCACAAGGTTTAGCAAATGCAACTCAAAAAAAGCTTCAAGTTCATACAAACCTCCAACATTAAATTGCTATGCCTGATATAAATGTTTTCACCATCTAGCCTCTTTGATCTCTTCTGTGAAAATGAAAGAAAAGGGGGAAACAAAACAAAACAAAAAAAAGCACAAAAAATTAAAACATCGGTCTTGCGGGATCGATAAATTGGCAAATTAAAAAGTTAACTCAAGGTTGGGAGTGCAGCATGGGGTGGGAATTCCTGCTGGGAATGGGTGTCTGGCTCATGGAGAATGGGAGATGCAATGAGTCCTTTAAAGAGACAGCTCCCAGGGCCTTGGCAATGCCTGGTTTTCCGTGGAAGCCTCACTCAGTCACTCACCACATTCCTGAGAGATGCAGGTCCACCCCTGAGCTCCAGACTGCACTGCCTGGGGGACCTTCCCAAGGTCCCCACCTGCACAGCAACTGCACCTCAACCACTTCTCCATCTTGGATGTTTCCTATTGCTTAATACCAAAAAAAGCTTTCTCCCCATTTTCTTTTGCACTTCCTGCAATGCAGGCTACATTCACTTTCTAACTAGGTTTGTTACAGAGAAGAAATTTCATAAATCAAAGCAAGTGTGTTTCTTTTGAACATTCAACATGCATAATTTCAGTAATCAGGTTGTCTATGGGGAAAAAAGCTATTCATTTCCAAATCAAGTATTTAATAGTTTAAAAAAAACCAACACCCCAACCCAAAGCCCATGAAGAAATTGGAGCACTGTCTTTTTAAACAGGTTACAGATGCATGAATGATATGGCAAATTTGGCTGGTGAAAGGGTAAAATGGCTAACCTTCCTCATTCTTATCAGCTCTTCCTCTTTTTCTGCAGGCTGCTGCTGTTGGGCAGTGATAAAAAAAAAAAAAAAAAAAAAAAAGAGTTGTTGGTTCATTTAACTACGTTCAACCTTGGAAAAAAAAGTGTGAGCAACCTAAACTGAATTATTAGCACAAACCTGGGGCTGAGCACCATTCATGGTGGGGACTGTGACCTCAATGTGTGTTTTCCTCACCTACATTTAAGAAATAAATTGGTAAAAACATTTCTTGTTAGTATATTTGTTTCAAGAAACCATTTAGTTTCCAAACACAGCTGCATAAAGTTGGTTTTGAAGTGCTGGGGGAACATGCAAAAACCAACATGCAGCCTTGGGCAGGGTTAATGACACGGCAGCTCCCCAGAACTCTGTTAGTCAACAGCATGGTAAATAATTCTTCCAGCTTGAGAATTATTTCTATTTGAAACCAGTGCTCTCCAGTGCTTCTGAAGAAGGGCTTCCCATTGGCATTAGCTTGGTCAGGCAATGTTTTCAAATGGCACTTGCAGCTGGATCTCCCAGTGAAAATCCAAACAAAGCAACATGCTCAAATTAACACAGACCTTCCCAAAACAAGAAATGATTGGTTATATCACAGGTATTATGTTGGCAGAGGCAGTGAGAAGAGGCACAGCTACAAAACCAAGCCTAACATCACAAATTAGTTTCTTTCCTGTCCATAAGTAGAGAGCCAAGATTGTCTTAACACTCTAAGGGAAATGTTTTAGGGAAACTGGATTGCCAAGTACTCTGAAGGCAAAAGCATCAGTGGGTGTTAAAAGAAGTGCTGCAGCTCCGTTGGAGAAACAGTAAATTTGGTACTTTCAAATCCACATTTTCCTCCCACATCTATATTTAAAGGGGAAAAAAAAATCCAGTGTTTAAGCATTTAGGAAAAAACCTGTAGTAAGTAAGATGGGATAAGCAAGGTTTCCTCGCTGTCAGTGTAATGTGAGGGAGGGGGAGCAGCAGCAGGGCAGGAACAGCAGGGCAGGATCTCTGTGCTCCAATTCCCACCCCACAGTGCCAGCCTCAAGTTCTCTTCAGCTGTTTCATTTAAAAATTACGCAGGCTATGAAATTTTTTGAAGCAACTGCCCTTTCTTCACCTCCCTCTCCAAACCTTAATTAATAGGAATCTTCCCTGGAGATGCTCACACAAGACCCACTGCATGATATGCTTAGAATTATGTGGCTCCAGCAATGCTGAGAACAGCTAAATTTTGTAGTAATGTGAAAATTGTGTCTCAAGGCAAACATCTGCTGCACCACAGCAAGGTTTCAGTAAGTCAGTAAGACCTGCTGAATATTAAGGACATTGTAACATCAACAGTAATTTTTGCACATTATTTTGACTTATTAAAAGAGCACACACGTATCAACCCCAGCAAAAAACTCAGATATTTGTAGAAAGATCAAATAATGGTTAAAAATATTGAATTTGAACAATAAACTCCCCAAGGTCTCACCAGTGCCATTTGCAACTGAAGTTTTAGTCCAATTTGCAGCACTGTATTACCAGCTCTCCCAGCAAAAGCCTATCAAGGCAAAAAACATTCCAGTGCTGGGCTGCAGAGCAGATCCATTATCAGGGATTTCACTGGAGTTCCCTCCTGCTGCTATTCCAGGAATCAGGGGGCACAGCCTGGCCAGGGCTGAGCTCTGTACTCCAGTTCCATGATCCTGTGCAGCTCTTGCCAGTGTTTTTAACATCCATCAGCAGGCTGCACTTGCTTTGACTACAGCCACCAAAACCCAGCTGTCCTGGAGCTCCTTCTTCCACCTGAAATGTCACAGCTGGGATTTCCCTGCACCCAGACCCCTGTGCCTGCTCCCACCCAACTCTGGGGAAAGGGATAAAACCCCATCTCCCAGGACAGAGCTGCTGCTTTGGGGTGACTTCCTGAGCGATGCTCTAGCCTGGCTCTTCCCAGGAGACTCCACTCTGACTTACCCTTGAGGCATCCACTGGCTCCCTGGGTTTCTCTGGAGGAAATTCTTCACGTCTCACATCACATTTTGCTGTTTCCTTCCCTACTTTAGATGTGGCCACATCCTTGAGATCAGGCTTAGCTGGGGCTGGCTCTGCAGGGTGGCTCTGAGCGATGGCTGGAGCTGAGGTGGGCCGGGGACTCCGCTCTGGGGTTATCACAGCCACTGCTGAGCATGGGGGACAGACAGGGACAAGGTTCAGAGAAGGTAACTCTTCAAAGGACTAGGCAAAGTCTTTCCAAATTACAGTGCTGTCACGTGAAAAGAAAGGGAGAAGGAGGAAGAGGAGGAGGATGAAAGAAAAGGGCAAAGAAATAAAGATGTTTAGCAAAGCAGCTTGTGCATTTAGTACGGGAGAGTTGAGATTATTTTCCTTATGGTTTAAAATAAAATCAAATAAAACCCCACACCAGATGGTTTACAAAAAGCACTCTGCAGAGAAGCCACACCAGAAAGGCAGAATTTTTGACACTGTGCCACGGATTTCTGGGTCCTTCACACATAACTGGCATGGACTCCACTCCAATGCAAGTAGAAAAGACAGGGTGAGGAGTTCTGTACTCATGGGCATCTCCTCAAGCAGAAACAGAGGGCTTCTGGAAGAGAAACACAGGCTTTTCCCTCCCACCCCCCAAAAAATAATCAAGCATTGCTCTAGAAAACTTCCCGGTGGGTTTCAAGGCAGGCTGGGGCCACCTGTCTGAGCTGGGTATCCTCAGGGCAGCGCACTGGAAGATACCCAGCACCTCCAGGCCAGTGACAGTGCAGAAATGAACAGCATGCTGCCAAAAATCAGCTTTTCAGAGGATGACAGCTCTAAATACAAGAACGAGGTCCACACAAAATCAACTGCCTACTCCTCTCCTTCAGTTCCTGATTAGTCAGGTAGTTGCCTGACCTCAAAGAAATACTCAAGCCAAAGCTGTGTGACAAAGCAAAGCCCAAATTAATGTCCTGTGTGTACCTAGGGATACAATAAGCTATTTACTTCTCCTGATGTTGGTTTTTAGGGATGTCTCACTAAAAAGATACCCTGACACATAAAACAGTATCTTTGATGTGGTCTCACTTTCTCAAAATCACATTCTGCAGCAGGATCATACTGTGTATCCTATTCCAGCCAACATGAGGTCCAGACAGTCACTCATAGAAAATCTGCTGTTAAAATACAAATTGCAATTACAAGCAACTCCTTACTAAGAATTCCTGTTCTACTGAAAAGGTAAGATCTCATCTGTGTCTTAATAAAACATAGAGAGAATAAGGTATCCATGTGATCAAAAACATACAAGGTGGAGGCAAAACAAAGGATTTTTTTTAAATTTCTGAATTTCCAGACACTGGAATTACACTTTCAAGACAAACTCTTGGACAACAAGGTTGTAAACAACCTTAAAACCCACTCCACCACTGGCAGCTCCACTGTCTCCCTGCTCCTGAGCACAGCAGTTAATTTCTGTGACCCAGACACGGCGTTATCCTCTCCCAGGGACAGTCGGTGCTGTGTCCCGGTGTGTTCGTGGGATGGAGGCAGCACCAGCCGCTGGGAAGGTCGTACAGAGGTGAGATGGGCAGGGACACCGGGATGAGGAGGATGCTGGCAGTGCAAAGCTGGCAGTGCAGTGGTACCTGACTCCTTCGGCAATGGCTCTAGTTCTCTCATCACCATCATTTTCTCTTCCTCCTCCTCCTCCTCCTCTTCAATTGGGCTTATCTCAGTACTGCCAAGATCACGTTTGGCTAAAAAAGTTACGGATGTGTTAAAATGCCACCTTAAAGAGGAAGCAGCAAAGGAAATAGTGGCACCAGTAAATCTGCAGGGCCATCTTTCTTGCTGCTCTCCCAGAGCATCCAGACATGCAGGAAAAACACCAAGCTTCTCCTGTGCCATCCAACACTGAGTTCTGGGCTGCCAGAACTGTATTTTAGTTACATTTTCCTGATTAACTGTCTTTGGCTATTTTGACACATGATTTAAACACAGTAAAAAGCACAGAGATATAAAACATAGGTTGGAACTGGATGATTTTTAAGGCCCCTTCCAACCCAAACCATTCCAGAATTCTATGACTGATCACACCTCACCAACAGTCCCTACTGGGAGCTGAAAAGCCAGGATGAGGAAAAGTGAAGGAGGTGGATGAGAAGGGGCAGCTACAGCAGGAAAGCCCTGGATGTGTTTGGGTCTGACACCAGCTGATGTCTGATCTGCTGCCACACATCCTGTGGAATACAGAATCACAGGATCTGCTGAGCTGGAACAGACCCACAGGGATCACTGAGTCCAATTCCTGGTCCTGCAGGAACTGGGAATGTCCTGGTGCAAACAGGACACCTCAACAATCCCACCCAGTGCCTGAAAGCATTGTCCAATTGTTCCTGGAGCTCTGGCAGCCTCAGGGCTGTGACTCCAGTGGTTTTCATACTAACCAAGGAAACATGCAATGTTCCCACTTACTTTCCTCTATGGCTTCAACCTCCTCTTCCTGCAACAAATAATAACTCTACTTTTAATTATGATTAATATGAATCTGTCTGCAGCAGCAACGTTGCTCTGACATCCTCCCCCAACTAGGCAAGTAGCAGCTCCCTAGTGAAGAAATAAAGTGGAATAAAGGGGACCTCCAGCAGTCACAGATCTCATAACCTGATTTCCAGGCACTGCACACTCATACAGCTCAGGGGAACCAACCTCACAAAAAGGGAGAGTATGGGAGGAGCTTTTGGAGGCCACTGCACGCTCATTTCCACACAGGGCATGGCACACCCTCACTGCACCCACAGCACACCTGAAAAGCAGCACACAGCAAAGCCAGGGGTGATTTTAGTGCCAACACCAGCACAACCAGAGTAACCTCTGTCCTACAGCACTGCATCACTTCACCCCAGCAGCAACAGCACAGGAGCCACTGCCACCAAAAACCACTGCAGCTGTACCTGACCGCAGCTGCACCAGCTCTGCTGACTTTGGCTTGACAACAGGAACCTTTACCACCTCTACCTTCTCCTCCTCTTCCTCCTCTGCAATGGGTTTCATTTCAGAAGTTTCAAGAGCGTGTTTGGCTAGAAAGAGGTTTGCAGGTGTTAATGGGGGTTGGGGACCCACACAGACACACGGTGGTCACCACAGCAAGGACTGGGGACACCCTTCTCAGAAGCTGGGAACAACAAGGAGCTTTCCAGGCAGCTCAGTAGTCATTTTCCACCATGGAACTGTGTGTCAGTCCTTCTAGTGCTGTCAGACCCAACAGTGTAGTGGATGAGAGGAGGAAAGAACACAAAAAGAAGCTTTATGGGCTCCTTGCCCAGGAAAGGAGATGTAAGACACATGAACAGCTCTCGAGTGTGGAACTAAGAAGGGCTCTGCCTACAAAGTCTGGAGGGAGGCAGGTGCTGGCTGGAAAAATGCAGGAAAAACGCATCCAGACAAAAAAACTATCTAAAATCTAGCAGCTTTAATTAAATGTACTTGAGTGATCAAATCTACCCTAGTGTCTGAAATCCCTCACCTTCTCCCTTTACTGCATCAGGCTTTCCCCACCAGGAGATCCTGATTAGTGAGGATTCAAGGAATGCCCATGAAGGGGACGTTGGCTACACTTCATGAAAACTTGATCAACGTACTAGAAAAGCAGTAATGCAGTCAAAAGTACTCTGTAAAAAGCTCTGTGTGGGAGGAGGGTACCCAAGGCATCTCCCTGTGAATTATCTCCAGCCCTAACACACCACAGGTGGTCACTATCCAAGTGATGAAGACTGCAAATATTTGCAATACTACTGCTGTGATACACTTGCTAGTATTCAAACGTGCTGTTGTACCTACACACAACTTAAGGACATTCCTATTTATTAACAGTACCTATCCTAAGGGAAATGTAAGCTCCACAGAGCAAAACAGGTAGCATTTCTCAAATACCAAAAAAAAACAACACAAAATGGCAAGGAGGTCCCAGGATGAAGAATTTTAGAAGCTTCACAAGACATTTCAGGATCAAACTTTAAAGTTTTCTAATCCATATATACAAAACTACCCACATTTAACAAGAGCGTTCTCAAGTGCCAGCACATCCTAATCTTTTCCCCACCTCCCCACAAGAACTGCAGTCTAAAGAGGTGTAAGGTGGGAATTAAAGGAGTCTCCCAGAGCTGGGTTGTGTCTCCTCTGACTGCAGAACTCTTCTTGCAAAGAAATGAAGAGAGAAAGCCACCGGATTTGGTGAAAATTGGAAATTGTCAGGAACAAGCACGTAGAGGATAGGAAAGGCACTGCAGAGAGTTTTAGCCACCACCACCACAGCTATACCTGGCTTCTCTCGGATCTGATCCGCAGGTTTTGGTTCAGGAACCTCAACCACCACCACCTCCTTCTGCTTCTCTTCCTCTAGGGCTCTGAACTCAACCCTTTGAGTCGCACGTTTAGCTGAAGAAACGGGGCACACGTTAACGACCGCCCGCGTGGCGAAGGCGCAGACGTCCAGGGGACACAAGTGTCACATTCCCAGGCTGCTCTTCTCCAAGCTCTGACATCCATCCAGGTGCAGCTCTGCAGCTGCCATTCCTCTGCTCATCTGGGGCCATAATGGCATGGCCAGTGGGCAACCAGCAGCATGGGAGCCTTGCTGCTGAGCACTGTGCCTGAGGAACTTCACACGCCCAGACCGCAGAGAAGCTGGAATTTGGCTTTGCTGCCTTGTGGAGCTTGAATCAACCCTTCCCTCCAGCTCCACGACACAAAAGCCAGGCTTGGGATGTCACTAAGCCCAGGAGCAGGGACAGCCTGGCTGCTGCTGTCTATGAGGTGCTGAGCAGCTCTGGTCCCCCCAGGCTGCAGCACAAACTCAGGGCTCAAAGCAACATGGTCCCCGCTCCATCAGGTGTCTGTGGTGCACAGGGACACCTCTTTCCCTCTTTCCCTGCATCCTCACAGTGCACAGGAACAACACTTTTTCCCTGGATCTTAATACCCTGTGACACAGATCATGTGGACCAAACGTGGGCCCCCCCTTTCCCATGCCTCACCTTCTCTGCTGCTATTTCCTTTAAAAATCTCAGGGATGAGCCCACCTGACTGACACACTTCACTCTGAGCATCACTTTAACAGAACCTGAAAAAGTTTCTATTGTGGCAACAAATCTCCCCCTCACATAAAACTATGGAATTTAAGTAGTTACATCAAACAAAACAAACAGAATGGCTTAATTCCTGTTTTTCC
This sequence comes from Parus major, assembly GCF_001522545.3. Classification (NCBI taxonomy): domain Eukaryota; kingdom Metazoa; phylum Chordata; class Aves; order Passeriformes; family Paridae; genus Parus; species Parus major. Next base: position 6,483,679 of record NC_031791.1, read on the forward strand.
AACAGAAAATGCATTGAGATCAAATGAAGAATATCTTTCCAAGCATTACTTTACCATAAGCCTTCAGCACCCACCTACATTCTTATCATCAGTTAGTTCTGCTGGGACCACCCTTGGTTTACATTTTTGTATTGGGTCTGGCTGAGATTGAGTTTATTTACCTGTAACAGCCCTCACAGTGCTGTGATACTGAGATAATGATAAAAACCAGGAGAGGTAACAGCCAAAAGTACTGAGCAATGTCAGAGAGCAGAATGATCATGAGGAATTCTTCTTGTAATTGTGGTGCAGGGAAAATGGGTGGATTAGGTGTAAACTGTCTACTTTTGTTCTGTGTTGTGACAATGCTGGGAATTTTTGGTTTGGCTAGATGGTTTTGTTCATGTGAATGAAGGTTGTGTGATGAATCAGAATTTTCTGAGTTGGAAGGAACCCGCAAGGATCATCAAGTCCAAATCAGAGAATCACAGAATACTCTGAGTTGGAAGGGATCCATGAGGATCACAGAGACCAACTCTTAAGTGAATGCCCAAATGGGAAACAAACCTATGCCTGTGGCATTATCAGCACCCTGCTCTAACCAACTGAGCACCAGTTTGGTCTCACTACAGGCACATAATTCCTAAACACTTAAGGGGCAGGCACAAGGACTGAGCAGTTACATCTGAGTTTTTGTGCAGCAGGGAATCCAGGTGTTCCCTAAGGAGTACTCCAGCACCCTGGTGATTCCAGAGCAGAGAGAGAACAGACAGCAGGGACTGACTCACCTCCATCCAGGCTCCTGGACGCTCTCTTGCTGGCTGTGCGCTCAAACTGGGGCGCAGGGCGGTCGATCAGGGCGCTCGCCTGCCGTGTCTGAGCCTGCGTCCGGCCGCTGTAGCGGAACTTGGAGCCCAGCGCCAGGAACCTGCTCTTGGGGATGGCCTCGGTGGAAGTCAGCCTGAAAGACACACACACATTTAAAAACCACACCTTCAGAACCAGGAAGGGCCATGTGAAGAAGAATTAAAATAGAAATTAAAGGAGTCTCTTGCATCCACTTGGCCAAGGAAAGGCACATACTAATGATATCTCATATCTCTGTGACCCAGAGATCTCTTACGGGTCTTACAAAACAGAGCTTGCTTAAAAACCTACTGCAAAATAAACATCTACTGTCCCTGAAACAACTTCTCTCCCATTTTTCCAAAATGCTAAGGAACAATTTTTGATAGTTAAATTCAAGCACCAAGTTACTCTGGGTGAGGCTACTGTTCAGAAAACCCACCTGAAGAAGGTGTGATGTTCAACACATACTTTCCACAGCTTCTTTGCTGCCCGGTAACTTGGTAGCTTGAACCCAATTGTGCTTTCATAATGTTCTTGCTGTGGAAAACATAAGTTATTTGGGTATAGCAGGAAATAAATGTGGCAGAAGCCCAGTCCCCAGCCCACCACCCTGGTCTGCTGTGGCACAAACTGCTGAACTTGCCCCACAATGTGCAGCAGGACCTCAGGTCAGAGGAAAGAGAGGGCTTGGCCACGAGCCCAGGCATCCCTCAGGACACACTGGGATTTGCAGAGCAACATGCCATGGGTTTATCCCCCCTGTCATGCTGCCTCGCTGTGGGCTGAGGTCAAACACTAACCTCCCCTCAGGGCTGAGTCACGACACTGAAAGCAGGAGGAGGAAGAAGAGGAAAGAGGTGGATCCCCATTGTAGTCTCTCTCCCTGATGTAATCAGGCTGTTCCAGGGATTTCCCCATTTATGAGGCAGCACCAGTATATCCATTCCCTGCTTGCTGCACTTAGGTGAAAAGCTAATTCTAATTTTTAGTTATTTTCTTTGAATGAAAGCAAGACAAAGAGCCACTGTCCTGTCCCATTTCCAAAAGACGAGTTAGTGTTGCCCCAGTTTCATCTGTCCCCCTCCCAGGCCTTTCCCTGGATGCTGGGAATATCCAGCGATGCCAGGAGGTGGTGCTGGATGACTCGCTGTGACACACTGCCACCCCGTGTCAAACACTCCCAGACACAGCCTGAGCCCACCCCACTGCTCCAGGGACACACACACACACACAGAGTGAGGATCCCAAGGAAACACAGGATGCCAGGAGGCCACAGAAGCCAATTGTACCTCCCCTGGCCGAATCTTTATGAAGAAGCTGCTGCGTTTGTAGGAAATCTTCAGGACTTTGGGCCACGGGAAGCGGTTGATTCTCAACTTATCTTTGTAAACAAGAAGGCCACTGGAACAGACTCCCAGAGTGATATCCACTCCTTCCAAGTCCTGGGAATTCAGATGAGGATATAAGCAGTGACAGGTTTACAAGTTCCATGTCAACATCTGCCTTCCAAACCATCCCTCTGGACTTCCCATAAATTCATCTCCCCACCATGCAGACTCCAACTCTTAACTCCATGGTCACCCTTCCTTTCCTTTCACGCTTTTCCTGACAAACTCCCCCCTCCTGCTGACCTCTCCTGTTCTACTGGTTGCCCAAAGGCCTTATCAAGAGCCCATCCTGCATCTCCTGAAGCACAGAGCCTCATCAGGCAGGAATTGTACTCTAAGTCACACAGAGCAAGGACCTGTCTATAGGAGGAGCTTTGGAAAGTTTCTTGTGACATATAAATAATAAGCAACCAATAAATAAAGCATTCTTTTGCAGGAATGCTTGAGGCATTCCTGTTGTATGTCTGTCTTTCCATTCTTCCTCTCTTTCCAAAGGACCTTCCCAAAACAAGTAAACCTGCTCCTGCAAGGGATGGATAATCAAATTACAGAATCCACAGCTAGGTGCACACACTCTGGCTCTCACCTTGGCTTGGTGAAGGTCGACTCCATACATAGACAGTTTTTTTGCATTCTCAAGAAATTCCAGGTCTGCTTGGGCTGGAGTCATGGATCTACAGAAAAAGAAAGGGCTTGGTATGCTCAAAACTGTTGCTTTTAAGAGGAGACAGATCAAACTTCATAAAATTAGATTATATTTTCTTTTGCTTTCAATACAAACAAATCTGTGCCCAGGTGATGAATTATGAAACCACTCTGAGTGCCCAAATTTGTGCTTTGAGACATCTCAATAACACAGCTGCATTTTATTTCTGTGAAGCTGTACAGGCACTAGAGAAGGAAGTGAGGAAGAGCAGTGAGGGGACAAAAATTGATTCAGCAGAAGAAACCCAACTGAGCAAAAAGGGAATAGGTCCTGTCCCCCAGCAGCCTGCTGCCTCCAGACCTCCCCAAACCCTGCCATTGTTCTCCAACCAAACACACAGACAGCTGAAAGCACTCAGCACAGACTCCAGCCATGAATGAGGGGTTTTCTGGGAACAGATGGTGCCCTGTCTGTAAGAGGGGCACAACTTAACAAAGACATCCTGATAACAGAGACCATTATCAACATTATTGAAGTGTCCCTGTTAATACTGTCTGCTGTAAGAGGTACATTAACAGCTCTGCTGGGACAGCATTCAGCTGCACACATTTCATTTTCTACCCTCCTTTGATGTCTTCCTTACTGAGCGCTCACATTCATCTTGTGTGTGCTGTAAATAGAGGTCTGAGTGGTGGCAGACAGGGAAAAGTCCACGGTAAGGACAACCTTGTAGGAAAGCCCCAGGAGCAGTCACCATCTCGATATGCACCCCGTGCTTTGCAACTACAGAAGCAAGAGCCAGAGCACAGTTCAGCAGAGATTTCCCTGGCAGTGTCCAAGGAACACGTGGGTGTTACACCTGGGGACACAGCTCAGTGCTGGGTTAATGGCTGGACTCAATGGCCTCCAAAGTCTTTTACAACCTAGACAATTCCAGGATTCTATGATTCCCACTGAAAATCTCTCAAGTTCAATATTCACAGAATATGGGTATCTCATCCCACCCCCTGCCATGGGCAGGGACACCTTCCACTATCCCAGGCTGCTCCAAGCCCCATCCAGCCTGGCCTTGAACACTTTCAGGGATCCACATACACAAGTTTTCTTTATCTCACAGAGGTGGGGAACACACCAGAAAATCCCATTATTTCCCTTATTTCATGTTGCTGTGCACAAACAAGTCCTCCAGCCTTACCTATATGTTTTATGAAGCTCCACAACCTTTTCTTCAAGCTCTTTTGTCTGGTTTGGGGCCAGTTTGAACTCACTGATATAATCTGGGCCATGGAGATCAGGATCATAATCTCCCAACTCTGACTGGACCGTGTAGGAGCCCAGCAAAGCCAAGGTGGCAAAGGAGCAGGGCAGGCGCCCTGTAAGGATGTCCTGTCTGAGCTGCAGACACAGGTAATACCTGGGGGCAGAATGGAAAATACTGTTCACAGACAGCCAAGAGAAATTTATTAACTTGAGAATATCTTTTTGTATGCCACTGATGAACACACGACAATGCTTATTTCCAATTTTTACTTATTCCCAAGGTAAACAGTGTGGAGGACTGGAGGATTCAAGGTTGCCTCCACTCTGCAAAGGAAGTAAAGGACACTATGACCAGAAAATCTTGGCTTTAGGTAAGAATTTACTTTTCTATACAAACATGCACGTGGCAGAGCTATAAATGACACTGCTTGACACATGGACTCCAGTGGAGAGTGGGAGCATCCTCACATCCACTAAAAGCAAACCAAACCCCCTCCAGTGAAGGCATCTGATCTCCTTTCTGAAGGAGGGGAAAAACACCCAAATATGAAATATTTCTATCCCATATTCAGGAGAACATGGCTGTAAGATTCCCAGGTAACTCACCTTGTGATGTCCTCTGTTAGCTGGGCAGGATCTGGTGGATAAAACTTGACATTGAAGGTAAAATCCCAGGGGCCTCCTGCAATGACAAGGGAGACCTTGAGAAAAACAAACAAACTGGGACAGCTTTGTGATGATCAGCTGATTTAAAAACAAGCTGGGAATATCCATCTGATCTTCAGAATTCAGCAGATGCAACACTGATTTGATACTGCTCGCTCTCACAGCTCAACACCTGTGCAAGATGTGATTTCATTTACAGAAGGTAAGAAAAGCAGGAGAAAAAAAGCAAGGCAGGGAAAATCACCTGGATTAACCATATCTTGTGGCAAAAATTAAATTCATTGCTAAGGAGCTCAATGACTGACATGTTCTTTCATTGTCTGAAAAGGGATTTATGAAGACAGGTCAGGCATAGACTATACATCAATGAATTAGGATTGGTTAACTCCTTAACTCAAATTTCAAAGTTCAAGGAGGGCTGTGCTAAGTCCCTCCTCAGCTTAATGCACTGGGATCAGGTGGTCAGACACAGCTTAAACTTAGCCAAACACAAGCATCAACCTCTGGATGAAGACAGAAAGCACCAGGATAGGAAGAGCTTTTCAAGTCCAGACCTAATTGCTTTAATACAGCTCGTTGCAAACTTTGTATAGCACCATTTACAGATATTAACTGAGCCAGAATCCACATAATCACACATAAAATTGGCATTATATGTGGTATGGACAGCCCAGATGACACAGCTGAAGAGGTAACTCTCTCTTTTCCTAGAAAATAATCCCATTTCCCAGTAGAAGATAGTCCTGACAGTGATTTTCATGCTGTGCCCTTTAACACTAGTTCAAAGTAAGATTTATTTCAGAATGAGAAGATCTACCCCTGCACTTAACTCGCTTAGAGGTTTATCCCAATCTCACACAGGGAGCAGGGGGAATGGAGCATTCCTGGATTTACTTCTTATGCAATACCATAACTGGGATTAAACACAAGGCACATTGTTTTCATCACACACAGTTCAGAACAAGTGAGTGCAAGGTGACAATGAAGGGAGCAGAGGTTACCTAAACCACCACACACTGGTGTCCACATGTTCATATGTGCATGCAAAATACCTTCTCTTCAAGTAAAATCAAGTCATTTGCCATTTAACCCATCCCCAGGGGACCAGATTTCACAGCAGGCTGCTCTTTGTTACATTCACTAGATGAATTTTATGGATGGAGCAGGGCACACACACCCTGCTACCGATTCCAAGATAAGCTGGTAGGAGCAGGAGCTTTCCCTACTCCACAGCCTTGTGTTTCCCCCTAATCTGAACTTAATGACATACTTTGTCCTGGGCCTCCCACCAAATGCATCTGAAAAACAGTATTTTCCTTCCCAAAACTTCCAGAGCAGCCAGACTTGCTCCAAAGAGAAAACAAAAGTCTCTAAAACGTTTAATTCTGACACTTCCCACATCTTGAACTAATTCAGTGCTAGCAGACCTTAAAACACAACTTGGGAGAGCATCTGGTATTTGAGCTGCTATTTCTCAAGCCATTTATGGTTCCAGTGCCCCAATTTGGACCCCAAAACAGCCTCAGAGCCCATAAAATCTTGTTCCACCATAAAATTCTGCTTGGGGTCTCCCAATCTCCTTTGGGATTTCAGTGGTTCCCACTGACACCCATTTTCCCCTCCTACAGCAAGGAGCACATCCCCATTTCAGCAGTGCACTGACACTGTGGCACTTTGCTTCAGGCAAACACACCCCAAGCTGTTTTACCAAGGAAATGACATTTTTTCCTAAATCTAGAGCATCCCTAATTCCTTAAGAAGGACAGAAAGGATACACAGACTGCTTGAACTTGTGCTGATCCCTGCCAGCCACCCTCACTTGACCTCTCCCCATCCCTGGGCCCCCTGGATGTTTCACCAAAGCCACATTTGGAGAAACCACACCCCCCACACATGATAAATTCAATCTACTTACCATGAACCTGCTTTTTTATTTCTTTGGCAGGATCCAGCCATGTCTGTAAAAGGAGAAAAACATTCACAGTTTACCAGACATTCCAGAAACACCACAGAAAGCTGAAAATTGCTAAAAATACAGGGGGAAGGAAAAAAAAAAAGTCAATATTTGACACAAAGGCAGCCATGGAAACCGAAGAGCTGGAGCATTTTTCACTACTTTTACTCCAGGCTGTGCTCTCACAGTGTGTGTATTTCCAACCATTCACCTACCAGGGACTCATAAGGGAGGTAGGAGGGAAAAAAACCCCAACATATTATTAAGGGCTGCAAGAACAGAGCAACAGGAACAGCCACAACCACATCCAGCTACCAGGGACACTTGTACAACACCTTTTTTATTCTCCAGAACCTTTAAAAATAGGTAAATAGGACAGATACATCAATTTTAAGCACCCTCTCTTCTTACTTACCCTATCCAGATCAAAGATCACCAAGACTTTCTATTATTAGCTATAGTTTTCAATGACCTAATTGCTGAAATATGAGTAAAAACACCCAATTCCTGAGTATGGCTTCAATTTTTTTACAGGAGTATGGCATAAACTTCATTTCTTTTAACTATGACTAAAGTTTATAGTAATTATCTCTGGTACAAATTTAGAAGTATATCTTTTTCCCCCTCCTCTGTAATTTGGGGTTTTGTGGAATGGTGGTGCAATTTAAGCCTCAAAACGTAATTCCTGCTTTTTCCACAGTCTGAGCCTTTCCCTTTGCAGGGGTCAGGTCTGCCTGTCCTGCTGCAGGGACTGGCACTGGGCCAGCAAGACCCTGGAGATGTTGCATTTAACCAGCTCTGAATAGGATTCCAACGTGCAGGTCTCCTGAGGTGAAGGAATTAACTCATTGAATCCCCCAAGCTAATCTCTCCTGACCAGGACACGTAACTTCATGGCAGGGAGACAGCAATACTTACATTTAATCTCCTCTTTTTATATGCCTGCTCCTCTAACATATAGAAGTGGGGATACAAAATCCATTTGAAAGGAAGATCTGCTGCCTTTTTAGGGCCATAGCTCGGAAGAAAGCATCTCCATGGCCGAGCTGTGCCACAACTGCTCGTCACTGGGGTGAGTCCAGGGTGCAGTCATGCATCCCACCCTGCCTGATCCAGCAGACAATGATGGCAACAGCAATTAATGACACTTTTATCCCACTGGGTCATGAATCAGTGGGAAACAATCCTCCTTTTCAGGGCTACGAGCTCCTTGCTGCTCCAGCCGCTGTCACAACCTCCCAGTTCCACTGTCCCCCTCTGCTATGCCCACGTGGGTAATTACTGGTCCTCAGAAAGTTTATTCCCTAAATATCAAGGTGGAAAATGTCACATACAACCCTTCCCTATCCAGGAATACACACGGGTATCTCTCCACCTTCTCCACACAGCTGCAGGTGAGGGGCAGGAGCTCATTCTCGGATCCCACTAATACCACTTTACCTATGAATTAGTAACTCTGGGCAGGTCTTGTTTGAAGTCACAGAAGGAAAGAGATGAAGCTTCAGATTTCAAAGTTCAATGAAACATAACCAGAAAGATTTTTAAAAAAATATAATGTTGTTTTCACTCATCAGAGCAAACCAAACAAGCTTGCTCCACACTGGAGCTGAACAGCCCATGGACAGTGGCCTCACCCGCCCCAGCCTGCAGCTCTGGGACACAGATCTGACAGAACCATCTGTTTTCAGTCCCTACAGTTAAAAAGCTGCACAACCTCTGGGCTCTTGCTGGCTTGATGGAGAAGGTACCAGAAGAATCAATGCCAAAAGCCTGGACACAAGAAGAGCAAGTCCAAGGGTCTGGGAGACCACAAAATGGTTCAGGAAAAGCCCTCTAAGGTCATCAAGTCCAATCATTACTCCAGCACTGCCAAGGCTAGCACTCTGCAGTGTCTGCCAGTGCCACATCTATATGCTTTTTGATCACTTCCAGGGACAGTAATTCCACCACTTCCTTGGGCAGCCAAGGGCTTGACAACCCCTTCCAGGAAGGAATTTTTCCTAACATCCAAAAGCAGCAGTGAGCTGCCCACAGCACATGCAGAAGAAGCTGAGCTGCCCCAGCTACACTCTTTTGCTCTTAACTGGATCTAAAAGTACACCACCCCTCCCTCTGCCAGAACAAACTCTGATAAAAAAAATCCTCTGATACAAAAAATACCCAGGTTATATACATGGAAACACATTTCACACCCAAGAAAATTGGAATACACCAGAGACTGTAAAACAAAGTAGAAGTTCTGCCTGCCTCAAGAGTGTGGGTTTTTTGTTGTTTTTAGTTGTTCTTTTGCCTGTGTGTGTATAAAACAATATAAAGCACTGAAGGACAGACATCTGTCAGTCAGTAACCTGCCACAGGGGACTGAAGCAGAGGAAGAGTCAGAATATGGATGAACGTAACTGGCCTAATGGACATAGAATTGGGCCCCTCATTTCAATCATCTCACTTCTGGCTTTATGAAGCAGACCTTGAGTAATTGTTTAGTTAAAGGGTAACCAAGGTTTCAAAAGATAAGATGAGTCAAATCAAACAAAGACCTTCAATTGAAACCCTGAGTAGGAGCTTTGGTATAGAGTCACATCTGTTCTTCAGGGCAAAGGCTCAACTCCAAATGCTCTGGATGGCTCCAACCAAACCTTCCCAACGCTGACACCAGTGCCAGGGCAGCCTGACTGCTTCAGCTTCATAACTTAATGACATCATTTTGCAGTCAATTAATATAATGACTTTTCTCTAGGTGAAGACCCCAGTTCACCAGGATTCATTCTATGATTCAAATAGCTTTTTGACTAAAATCCACACTCCTGTAGTTATTTATTCACCATTTCTTCCTGTGTGATGACCTGCAATCCATATTTAGGGAGGACATCAAAATGAGTTTGAAGAGTAGCTTCTGCCCCACTTCCTGCCCTGGGGAGATGATGCAGGAAGAGCTGAATCCCCTCGGGACCAGCTGCTGCTTACCCTGGAGGTTGGTGTGTCCCATATGGCCAAACCAAAGTAGTCTTCTTCCAGCAGATTGAGGTGGTCACAGACTTTTTTAAGAAGATCCTGTCCCTTGGCATGTTTCTGCAAATAGACAAAGAAATCCTGTAGGACAGGGCTGGGTTTTGCCTGTCATTGTTCACAGGAGAGGGGACAAAGGCAACAGGTTCAAACCACATTGTACACTACCAGTAAGGGGAAAAAAGTCCCAAGTAGCTCCAAATCATATCTCCTGGCAGTTTCAGAGCAAGGACTCCGTACAGGAAAGGGCACCAGACATAAAAATTCCGTGGAGAGGCAACAAGAACCACAGTGGGTCTCCCTCTTCCCACCAGCTCCGTGTCTGAAAATCCCCCAAAACTGGACTGCCCAACACAGCTCAGCAGACACCAAGGACCTGTAAAGTTTTTCCCTCCCAAGGTACACCTACAGTGCTGGTATCTCCCAGGGTCAGACTGCCAGACCATCAGCTGTGGAGCAAGAGATGAAACTGCTGCTACAACCTATTCATTTCAGGAGCAACTGACTCTTCTTAGGTTCAGAAAAAAGACAGCAGCCCATTATTTCCGTGGCCTTTCCATCACCCTGCTCTGCAGATGAAAACCAACTTCTCCCATCTGCTTCACTCACCCAAAGCTGCTCAGCACACAGCTTCCTGCCTCCAGAAATACACTTGGAGAATTCCTATTTCCTCTTTTTCATCCCCCCATATCCTGCAGAAGTGAACTGGCCCAAGGAACAGACACCCTTTTAGTCCAAAAGCATGAAGGAAAACATCCCTGAGGCATAAAACTATGGCAACCAGAAGCAGCTCATTCCATTGGAGGCTTTGCTAGAAGAAAGTGCAGCTCCAGTGACGCAAAATCAGCTTCACTAATGCCCACAGCTCTCCTGTCAGTCATCTCTGCATGGCAACTGCTCCAAGACCCCTGCATTGTTTTACTCCTTGGCTTTATTCCAGCCTTTCAGCTGTCAGGTCCTTTGTGCACACATTGTGACTCTGTAGGTAACATAATGAATGTGTTAGCCTGGGTATTCCTCAAGGAACTGGCACTGATATAGGAACGAAAAAGCTTCCAGGGCTGTCAGTTGGAAAGGATGCCCAAAAGCACTAATTCTCCTTGGATAAAGGCATTTGTGCCGCTCTTTGCCTACACCTCTACAATTCCTTCCCAATTAAATCTAAATAAACCCTCAAAACACCAGAGCAGAACTCTACTGGTGCTAAAGCCAGGGGTTCTTCTCAAGTTAAGAGGGTCTCACTGACACAGCGGACCCCCTAATCCCCTGCAGTGCCCACCAGGACACTCTGGACCTACAGAGAGACATTTCTCACATCCTGCTCAAGTCAGGGCTTCCCATGGCTCTCCCTCCAACAGTGTCCATGACAGCATCACTGCAGCAAACCCAGGCACAAAGCCACGGCAAGCTGTCACTGGGATTTGGGGAAGAGGCTCCTTGGGGCTGCAGTGTCCCTGGCCAAGGGGGAGGTGATGGGGGCAGCGATGCTCTGAGCTGATCCCAGGCAGTACCAACAGCACCATCATTACACAAACACTCAGCTCTGACCTACTTGCCCAGGATCACCCAAGGTGACTGTTCCCACAAGGAGTCCTGTGCCCAGATACCCTCTCCTGGCCCATTTACCAGCAGGACTGAGAGAAAACAAGCTGCTCCAATGGTAAGTACCAGATTATTAATATTCTGCACAAGTACTTTGATACTAAAATAGGGATTTCTGCCTGCTTTTTATTGCCCTGACAGCACCACAGCCCTGTGAGAGAATGCACAAAATAAAGGAGGAAAAAAGCTCTCAGATGAAGGGGGTTGCAGTGCTCTAAGTCAACATAATTTTAAATTGTTTACTGGAAATATATTCAACTGCAGGCTAAACACAGCGTGTTTTCCTTTACATCCAAGTACCAGGAGCTAAGTTAACCAGCAGCCTGAGAGGTAAAGGTACCTTGGGGAACTAGAAAAGCACAAATCAATTTTATACCACCTATTTTATTCAAAGCCAGGGAGGCAAAACTTATTTAGACAATTGCAACCTACCCCAAAAACCTAAACTCTTGCCTGGGATACAAATGAGAGAGATCATGAACAGCAAATGATACAAAGTTTGCATTTGGCTGTTTCCTTTTTTTAACTTCTGCCCACCTTTATAGAGTAAGACACCCTGGAATTGTAGAACAATAAAAAATAAAGATTCCTAGTACCCAGACGCTTTTACAACACACTAAATAAGTTGTTATAGCTTACAGCAGGTTTGTTCTGCAGTAAAACCTGTCATGTAATTCCCTGGCAGCACATTAGGCCCCTATTAAATTGTGTTTGTGGTGATTTTTCAAGAGAAACAGAAAGGAGAGGGAGGAGAGGAGAAGCAGAACCAAACCCCCAAAGTACTTACATCCACAGAACACTCAAAAATGGTGTCATCCAGCAAGACGACTTTGCAGTACATGTTTCTGTGTCTTTTCACTGCCTTTTGGGCAGCTTTCAAATCCTTGTCTGCTTTATTCTCCAGAGACTCTGGCTTGGCACCCTCTTCCTTTGCTTCCCCTTCTTCCCTGTCCTCGAGGTCTCTTCCCTCTGGCTCCTGGTCGTCCCTCCTCTCCTCCTGAGCAGGCTGAAACCCCCAATTGAGAGATGTCAAACAAACAAACAAACAAAGCATCACATGGAACAAGCGCTGCAGGGCTGGGACCTCACTCAGAATTCATTATCCCACTTTAAACCTGTAACCCAGGACCTGGAGCAGCAGCTGGGGTGACTAAGGGAATGGTATTAATTTTTAAAACTCTTCCAAATACTTTTCAAGTTTTCGTTTTGTAAAGGATGCGATAAAAAAGAAGTAGGTGCTGATTAAAGAAATCAGGGCAGATTATATCATGCATTCATGGTGTTAGTGACAGCATCTTCTGGGTTGGGAAGGTTTTTCCCCTCTCAGGCAGGACCCCCAGTGCTCCCACTGCCACTTTGGCACAGCTGTTGCTCCAGTGCATTGGCCCTTGGCATGGCAAGAGGGAATGTTTTTAAACTGACAGAGACAAGATGGGATATTGGGAAGAAATTCCTGCCTGTGAGGGTGAGGAGGCCCTGGCACAGGGTGCCCAGAGGAGCTGTGGCTGCCCCATCCCTGAGAGTGTCCAGCACCACACTGGATGGAGCTTAGAGCAGCCTGGGATAGTGGAAAGTGTCCCTGCCCATGGCAGGTCCCTTCCAACCCAAAGCACTGTGGGATTTTATAGTAGCAGTAGCACTAAAAGGAGGGTCAGGGCTGAGGTTTTGTGGCTATCAGAGCTGACCAAGCAGTTCTTTGCCACCCAAAAGGGAAGGCGGCCTCCACACCACCATCCCTTTGCCTATGGAAGCACTTTGCAAGCCAGTTTAATCCACTCAAACAGCAGAAGGGTGCAGTTTGGGGACGAGAAGAGGAAGGAAGCTGGGTTTTTTTTCCCCCTCTGCCACTTCAGCAGGTTAAACAAGTTCATGGCAGGCTGTGACAATGCCAGAAGGGACTGGGTGCAGCAAGAGCACAGAGCTGCAGCGGAGGAAGGGCAAAGCCTTGTCTGTTGAGCCAATCACATCTCATGAAATCACACCCAGGCACAAGTGCACAGAGGTATTTAAAAACTAAATAATGTCCACAAGCTGCTGACTTCTGTTCCAGCAGAACTGGGACAACTGGGAGCATGGAATCAGTCAAAGCTCCTAATGCCCATCGGTCAGCATTTATCAAACTGCAGCACCTTGCAAATGCTTTCACAGCAGAAATATCTGCCGAGTGACACAGTTCAGAAAGCCACTGAGTGATCTAAAATAAGAACTAAAAAAAAAAGGCACAAATGCATCCTCTGAAATGAACAGCCCATGAAGAAAGGCTGGGGTGCAAACTCACATGGACTCAGGACCAGCAAATCAGAGATAAACAGAGAAAGAAGTCATGCACTAAAATAAACAGAATGGTTTGGGTTGGAAGGGACCTTAAAGCCCATCTCCTGGTTCCCCTGGACCATGTTGCTCCAAGATCCATCCAGCATTAAGCAATCCCAAGAAAAAGTTCCTCTTGAAAACACAATTTCTGGACTGAAATTGCCTGGAAATCCTCCACATCCTGCTAATCCCAACCCTCAGAGGTATAATACACGAACAGAGATCATCCCATAGTCTTCACAGACTCAGAAATTTGGGGAAAGAAAGGAAAAGCTTACCTACTGTCCTTTCTACAACTTTTTAATTTTAAGGAGGTGGATTTGCAATTATTGCCTACTGGCAGTGCTTGAATTTGTAAAGTATTGCTCCAAAATTGAGCATTTGTGGGTATCTGGAGCCACTCTGAACTTAAGGCAGTGGGTAAGAAATCCAGATTTCACCCTGTCTAGCTCCAGCAATACACACAGGTTGGTTGGGATGTAAGAAATTCCCAGCTGAGAAGGAATACTCACCTTTTTCCACTCCAGGCTCAAGTAACAGCATTCAGCACCTCCAAATCAATAACCAGCCACAGCTTGGTTCCTTAGGGGTGTCTCTGCCTCAATTTCTGCTTTAAATTTTTAAACTTTAAGTTTTGCATGAAAAATGACCCTGGCTGGAAAGCAGACATCAGACATGTCCCAGGAGCTGAGCTCAGCCCATGTGCCATACAAAAATCCCTGTCTACATGATGCACAAGCTAAAAATATTTGTATTTGTCAGGCTCAGCACTAGCCTGGAACAAGCAGATGACCAAGTCCTAAAATGCTGTGCTTGTGCTCCTTGAAGATACCCATTCCCAAATCCATGTGCTCTTGCAATCTCCACCTTGGGCCACTGAGCTGCTTTGATCCTGCTCACACCAAGGACATCCTGATGATCAGCTCTGGCTCTGAACCCAATGAATGTGAACCCTCTGTGTTCTGATGTGACATCCCAAGCCTCAGCAGGGCAATGACTCATGATTCAGCACGGGGCATTTTAAATTGTGCTGTGGAGTGTGACCCTAATTCCCAAGACCAGGTACTTTGCAGGTCTGATGAACCTTTGCAGTACACAATGAAACACAGGGAGCTGACAAGAGCCTTTCTGGCATACCATGACTTTTTCTGATCGAGCTCACCAGCCTGGGATATGAAGTTGTTTTAGTTCTGGCTACACAAACACATTTTAAATCAGCAGCGAGCATGTCCCAGGGACTGGGGTGTTTTACCTGTGTTTCTGCACTGCTCAAGGAATGGAGATCCAGTGATGGGTCTGTTTTGAGCTCAGGCTCAGGAGCTGCAATCGGGGCTTTCACTAGGATGTCTTCTAATCCTGCATCTTTCTGGTCACCTCCCGCATCTTTAGGAGCATCACTGTCCTTGTCCTCTTCAGATACCTGAGACTTGGGCCTCCTGAGGAAGGAGGAGAAGAGACGGGACAGACCCCGGCCCTCAGAGGTGCGACGTTCCTTCTTGCTCTGCTCCTCGTGTGTGGGGGTGTCTCCGTTGGAGGCCTTCTGCCTCTGGGGCTCCCCCTCCGGTGTTGGCTGAGCTCCTTCTTCCAGGGAAGCCTCTTGCTTCTGTGTTTCAGCAGCTCCTTCCTCCTCCTTGGCTTGCTGCTGCTCCGAGCTGTCAGCGTCGGCTGCTGGGCTCTTTTCTGTTGTCATGATGACGCTGACGAGAGAAGCAAAAGGGCTCAGACAAGAGGTCTCTAATAACCATGTCTGACTGAGAGATTCAAACCAAC
Organism: Parus major; assembly: GCF_001522545.3. NCBI lineage: Eukaryota > Metazoa > Chordata > Aves > Passeriformes > Paridae > Parus > Parus major. Next base: position 6,499,112 of record NC_031791.1, read on the forward strand.
CATGGAGCACAGACACACCATGCCCACCAGCCACACCAGCCTGCCACAGAACAAGAGTGGAAGGGACCCACAGGGATCATCAAGTCCAACTCTGAAGTGAACGGCCTGTAAGGGGATAAAACCCTGACTGACTCCAGTCTATAAAGTCAGCAAAAGCAAAGGCATTACTTTTACTACAGTTTGCTTTGATGACAGTCTTTAAGGTCCCTTTCAACGTTAACCATTCTGGGATTCTATGATCTAAACCACACCAAACCACACTGCTGGGGACAGGAGCCATCAGTGTTGAGCAATTACATCGTTCTGCACCACACAAATCCAGTGGAGCCCAGAGGCTTTGGGATTCATAAGATATTTACACTGCACACTGGAAAAATGTCAAATGAAAAGGTTTCCAAACAACATCCATAATGGAGAGCAGATTTCCTCAGAGCTTGTGCTATTAAGCTGATGCAATGTTTATTTCAACTTTAGCCTGGGCTGTTGATACAAAAAGATGGAAATCACATGAGAAGAATATCTATTTAAGGTATAAAGAGGACCCAAAATAATCATGCTTTAGAGGGGATAGAACTAATCTTTGCATACCACATCACATGTATCTGCAGCAATAAATTGCCACTGCTTACACTGAGCAAATAGCATATAATCCAATATGCCTCAATCCCCCAGCCCAAGCCTCAGTGTATAAACATTTGCTCAAAATACACACTTAAAATTAAGAGACATTCCAAGATGTCATCTTCCTACATATTATTGCATTCATCAACTTTAATTTAACTCATCCTGATTGCTAAAAGAACCAGAGTGCTTGAAGGAGGAAAGCCCTCCTAGCTCTTCAAAGGATTTTCCCCTTGAGTTTAATGCAAACATTTCATATTATTTCTAACACCATGGTTAAATCAGGACAGCATCACAGACCTTCCCTGAACTTGTTTCTGCAGCAACACATATTTCCTGAGGTTACAGGGTTGGGTTTGGGGTTTTTGTTGGGCTTTTTCACTTGGACTCAGTCCCAAAAGCCAGCCTTGGGGGTGAGCTGCAGGGCTCATTTTAGCACAATCTCCTGCAGAAGCAGCAGACAGAATTACTCTCCACTCACCATCTCTCCTCTGTGAGCTGCTCTGGGTATTCCAAAGCCAGTGGCGTGGCAGAGGCCACTGAAACAGCAGCTTCCAACCTGCACAAAGCAAACCAGTGCAGGGGCAGCTCCCAAACTGGCTGGACCTGTGAAGACCCTACAGCTCCCCAGTACCTGAGCCCCCCCAGCCTCAGTGCTTATCCTTCCTTCTGGCCAAGAGCACAGCCATAGAGAACACACAATATCTCTGTGGGCTTGGTGTCATTTGCACATACTCATCCCTCTTTCCTGCATCAAAATCCTTGAAACAAAACAGACCTAAAAGGAGCACAAGTCCTCATTGCTCACCCTTTTCCCAACACATATGGTTCAATCATAAAATCATGGAATGCTTCGGGTTGAAGGGACCTAAAACCCATCTCATTCCACCTTCCACTAGACCAGCCCCATCCACCCTGTACTGATTAACCAGTGAGCAGATGATGCCTAAACCCAGTGTTATCCCCACACAGCTCCATGGCTTCTGCTCTTGCAGACATCAGAAGACAGCCCAAATTGAAGCCAAACCATCCTCATTTTCCAGCCTGCACAGACACAGATTTATCTAGAATATTTTAGAGTAGTTCAACACACCTCAACAGCTCCCTGTTGAGAAAGCCTTCAATCCTCAAGAGAAAGCTAAATCCCTTCTTTATGGCTCTCATGAAGTGATGGAATTTGAGTTCTCTGGAAATGAGTGTGCTGGGCTGTTCCATGAGGAGTTACAGAGGATCAGTGAGACAGGTATGTTTAGATATGTGTCTGTCACCCTCTCCTACCTGTCAGCCTACTTCAGCCTCTCCTTATTGAGGCACCCAGTAAGTTCAGCGGTAGTAAACTGAACCTATGCTGCAGGAAGGAAGGGTTAATTAGAAATTGGGAAGAAATTCCTGCCTGTGAGGGTGGTGAAGCCCTGGTACAGGATGCCCAGAGAAGCTGTGGCTGCCCCTGGATCCCTGGAAGCGTCCAAGGCCAGGCTGGATGGGTCTTAGAGCAACCTGGTCGAGTGGGAAGTGTCCCTGCTCATGGCAGGGGGTGAGATGACATGGGCTTTAAGGTTCCTTTCAACTCAAACCAGTCTGTGATTCTGTAAAAAACCAAACTTACCCCTGTTTCCAAGCCTGGAAAAATGATTTATGGCTTATGTCATAACTTACTTAATTCCCAGTGGCTTAGTCTTTCGGAGAGGTAAGAAAAAGGACTGTCCATGGGCAAGGTTCAGTTCTTGGAAACACAAACTGCCTCACAGAGATGCCCAACACCAGATAACGGGCGGGACAAACTGTCTTGACCTTCCTACGCAAAAATGTGTGGCTTCACTGAACACTGCTGCTCCAGCAAGAGCTGGAGACAAAGATAAGACAGAATTTCTGCTAAAAATAGGCAAAAATCAAATAGTTTCAGCAACAGCGTGGTGGGTTTTTTTAGAATGCATTTCTTCCCATTTCATAATATGTGTGAAAAGCACATAATTCACCAGGGAAACTACACAAAACACTGCCTGAAATAGAGAGCACAGCCTGAAAATTCAGTTTTGTCAAGACCTGGTGCACGTGCAACAAACCTGTAGGTGGGAGAGGAGGAAACTGCAGCTGCCACCGGCACGACTCGCTCCACGTGTGTGCTACGTGTCCTACATGAGATTTTTACTACAGTAAAGAAAACACTGGACAGAGCTTTGAAGCAACCTCGTCTAGCAGAAGGTGTCCCTGGCCATGGCAAGGAGGTGGAATGTGACAGACTGTAAGCCCAAACCAGTTTGGGATTCTATGACCACAGCAGAGAGCTGTTTACTTGGAGGTTTAAAACAAAGTAAGAAATTCAAATGCAATTAAATAAGCCACTCAACAGAAATTCAAACTTTAAAATACCCTAAAGATTTGGAACCATTCAGAATTTACTTAATACATTTTATTAGAGGAATAATTAGTGCTGACATTTTATAACCCCTCTTAGAATTAACATGCCTCATCTTTCTGTGTTCGTACTTTGGATCCTGAAAAAAAAGGATGCTGTCACTCAGCCTGACCTGGAGGGTACCAGGAGACTTCAGGAGCCTCATTGAACAGAGGAAAAATAAACCACCCAACACAACACAGATGGCACATTACAACTGCCCGGATTTAATTCTCACCAGACCAGCCCTGGTAATCTACTGCATGTCAGCAGCACCGTGCCCCTCTCCCATCTCCTGCTATCGTACAGCTTTCCTATTTAAATGAGGGCAAAAATAGTAGCTCACCATCTGCTGAAAGCGAATCATTTATGTCAAATTGAAGACTGGGCTTATAAAATGACCTGACTAAATGGAGCAGTAAGTGCATTACAACCAAAGGGAGCTGAGAGCTCCTCCTCCGTATCCTCAAAAATCCTCCTGGATGCTACAGAATTCCTTGCATGGAAAATCATGGGCTTTGCTCACTGGTGAATTGCTGAAATTTAAATGAAAACATGTACTTGTCACTGGGGCCTTGTCTACAGCAATGGGTTTGGAAAGGCTTCCCATGTGGGACCTGTCTGGAAAACTCACTTGAACTTGGAGCAGCTGGGCCCAGAACAGAGACACGGAGAAGGCACGTGCACCAGACTGTCAGAAAAATGTTGGCTAAGAAGACTAAGAAAAGCATCAGGTTAATACAAGTGCTGTTGCCTATTCAGTAGGAAGCAGTAACTCTTGGGGCTCCCTTCCCCTCTGCAGCAGAGCCCAGAGCAGACACAACATGGTTTGGTCTCAAACATACAGGGTCTGACAGGGCTGATTCTGCAGAAACAAGCTCCAAACCCTCCTGGACGACAGAGGGGCTCAGCCTGGCAGGCAGCAGTCACTCCATAACCCTCCTTAGCCAAAAGAGCCGTATCTGCCCGAGCTGGCAGAGGGAGGGAGGGATCCATCCAAGCCCATCCCCACCCTACCAGCAGCTCAGCCCCTGTGTGGTGCAGATAACATCCTGGGGCTGCTCCCTCCACCAGCCTCCCATGGAAACAGGGAGCACGGGCACCCGGCAGGCACCAGCAATCTGTGCAAAGAAAAGCAGTGGGAACGGTGCTTACAGAAGCACCATGAGCGAGCCGCTCCATCACAGGGAGGCAATGGCAAGGACAGACTCTGTCCCAGCAGGTCACTCCATCACAGCCACTCCTGACTCCACACCAAAGGAATACCCACAGTGGTGGTGACAGCACAGCAGAGATGACAATGCCACCACTGCGTGTGACGATGGCTCTCCCTGCAGCAGCATTCCACTTGTTAAAGCAACAGTTCAACAGAAATAAGCAATAGCTCTCCATCAGCTGAACAGAAGGAATTTTGCCATGAATTATTCATAAGATTTTTTTTTTCCCCTGCCTGAACACAGATGTGTTTACTTACACTGTGCTTCATTTACACTCAAGGTTTAACATAACAGGGCTCATATTCTTTCTTTACAGTTTCTCAAGAATAGGAGTAAAGCACTTTTTGCTTTTGTTGCTCTCCTTTTGGTTGCTTCCAAACCAAAGGTGTAATTAGAAGCCCAGAGGGCCCTGCACGCTCCTTTGATAAAGAGCTGCCTTCTAGATAAATACCACCCCTGCACAGAGGCACCTGCCAGGATGAACCACTGCTACACCAAGAGCCAGAAGGATGTTTGATGCTAAAACATCTTAAAAGGCTCCATCACTGACTGCCCCAGCTCACACACATGGGCTGTTCCTCCCCTGCATGCCAGGGACATCGAACTTAAGTGCTTCATTTGTTATTTCACGGCTGAAATGCAATTTGCATTCACCCAAGTGCCTCAAATACATCTGCCACACCCTGGTACAACGCCCTAATTTCATTAAAAATAACCATAATCATGCAGTTATTCTGATGTTATTAGCACACAAGACATGCACAGTATTTGAACTGTCTGAGGGAACCACTTACAGAAAAGGCTGGGAGAACACGCTCTAGGCTTGTTCTCTGCCAATCCCTCAAGAGAGCTGGCTGAGAAAGCTGGGTGAAGACATCCTCAACTGGCTTTTCAGCTGGCCTTACTGCTTCAAAATTGCCATCAGATATCACAGAATCCCAGAATGGTTTGGGTGGGAAGGGACCTGAAAGCCTTTCCCATTACACCCCCTGCTACAGGCAGAGACACCTTCCACTATCCCAGATTGCTCCAAGCCCTGTACAACCTCACCCTGGGCACTGTCAGGGATCCAGGGGCAGCCACACTGCTCTGGGCACCCTGTGCCAGAACCTCCTCACCCTCCCAGGGAAGAATTTCTCCCCACTCTCACACCTAATCCTGCCCTCTCTGTCAGTTTGAGGTCATTCCTTTTTATTCTCTCACTATCTGCCTGGGTAAAAAAGTCACTCTCTCTCCTTTTCATAACCCCCTTTGGGCATTGGAAGGGGCTCTAAGGTCCCTCTGGAGCTTTCTCTTCTCAGGGCTGAATACCCACAACTCCCTCAATGCATCAAGGACACTTAAGTTAGCAATACACTACCCTAAGATGATTCCAAGACCTTTTCTCCTGACAGCAACACTCCAAAAATATTTAATGCAGAGGAAACATTTTCCCCCACAAGAGCCTGCAGTGAGGGAAACTCCCAGGACACAGTGCCTAACCCAGTGGTGCCTGTGTCTGCCCAGGGGTGCAGCAATGTGGTTTTGTGCTGTTTTAATGAGTTTTAAGAAATTGTACCAGCTTCCAGACTGAGTTCATTTACCTGGTTTGCTCTCACATGCTCACTGCCACCATCGAGCAGTGAAACAAAGGCTTCAAGGTAACTAAAATTACCTTTACAGTAATTATCAGCCTGAACCTTGCACTTTTAAACATTAATGACTCTTACCTAGGAGTGCAGGAAGGCACTGGCCAGCTGCAGATTATCTACTAAACTCCTCAATTCTTGGTTTCCTGGCCAAACCCCAGTCACTTACACCTGCAGAGCGACACAGGGGATGAAGAAGCAGGAGATCTCAGAATCCACCAGCATGGAACAAGCCAGATCCAGCACAGACACAAATTCTGGCTCTGGAGACAAAATTCGGACAGAAGAAGTTCCAAGGAGCCCAAAGGAATGAGCCAGAGAGCAGGGGGGCTGTGAAGCTGAGTTTTGCTGGCTGGGTACAAGCACTGCAGGTACCAGCATGCAGCAGCCTGTGCTGCTCCTGAGCTAGGGGAAAGCTTTATTTCAGCAAAGCCCCCCCTTTGTGAAGTCTCCCCTTCATTCAGGGCTCAGCATCCCATGCATCAGCACAGAGAGGAAGAAATCCATTCCCACCACAAACCTCCAGCTGTAAACTCCCAGAATCACAGAAAGAACCCAACCTTCAACAGCTTGAAAACTCACAAGACCAGGCAGCTTGGTTTTAGAGCACACTAAGAGCTAATTGAGGTCCCCCATCAAAAGCAGCAGAGCCCACTCCAAGCTGGCTGCAGCTCCCCAAAGCACGTAGCACTGGGCAGTGCAAACTGGGATGCTGCTGACCTTGCCTCAAGACTCAGAACAGCAAAGCATCTTCTGTGGGCACTGTGCACAGGAGGGAGGTGAGGAGACACCTCCTCCAGAAAGCTCCCCTGTTTTTTTTCTCCTTCTTAAAAAAATACTGCAGATGATGGTTAAACTCTGCACCACTTCCAGAAAAAAAACAAACATGGGGATGATCCTACTGCACATCTGCAGGTTCCTGTCTATGCCCAAGGAGAGCAGACAAAAATCCAAAACCTGTGTGTAAGCATGTTCCCAACAGACCTGGTCCACAGACAACAAGCAGAAAACCAGTCACTCAGCTGTTCCCCCAAATACTCAGAGCCAGGAGTCAGAAGCTGTTTGTAAAGCCTCAAGGCACCAAATCTGTTTGACTGGGACAAACCCCAGTGCCACCAGGGCCCCAGAAGAATGCTGCCCCAATGACTGCAACACCAGAAAAACACTGCATGTCCCAAGAACATGCTTGGACACCTCACACCAACTCCAAAGGGATGGTTCTCTTCCCAGTTTTCCTGCTCGTGATGCTCAGTCACCACAAAGTCACCCTTGACCCTGGGGTGGCTCCACAAGCCAGGTAGCAAAGGAGAAGATGTTTCCTGGAAAATCATGGCAGATTTTGCAATACCTCCCACACAGAGGATGCTCTCCAGAATCCCTCATGGGATCCTGCATCACAGGGCAGGAAACACCCACCCAGAGTAAGAAAAAGGAACGGGATATCAGTGTTTGGATCAATGAGACATCCTCGTTGGCAGACCCCATCCCATAACAAAGTCATTCTCCTCTCAGCAAGGCTAGGGTGAAGCCCTCAGTGAGCACAGCTTCCCAGTATTTCCATTGCACAATGTCCTTTGTCCTCTATTTGCGCTATCTGGCTTGTCTCATGTGTGCAAAAAGCACCTCAGGGGTGCCTGGAGGTTCTGCCCTCTGTCCTCACACACATCTCGCTTCTGCTTCCACACAAGAAAATCCCACAGCAGCACCCAGATCAGCCAGAGTTGGGGATGGGTACCGAGATGGTGGCAGACACCAGGACACCAAAGTAACACGGGGTAACACAACCCTCACCTTCCCAAGGCTACACCCCAGCACAGCTTGCAGGAATGAAAATCCTCCCATCCCCAGCAGGAACAGGAACCAAACAAGGGGAATGTGAAGCAGCAGTTAAAATACCATCATACACAGTCAGCAGTCAGTTATGGGCATGCAGCAGAGCAGCTAAGTCCTGTCACCTCCCAGAGCTGCTCCTTTTGTGAGTCAACAGACTGCAGCAGAACCCCTCCTGCCCCCACAAGACTCGGCCTCCAGCCGTTTCCTCCAATCTGTTTTTTCCATCCAGCAGTGAAATCAGGCAGCTTTAGTTTTTAATCCCCTTAATTAGGGGTGTGCAGCAGTCTTCATTCCTTAATTACATCCATTGACACATCTGATGCAACACATTTACAAACAACCATTTTCACTGAAGATGGCTTTGAATCAAAATTGCTGTCGAATTCCCACACTGGCTGTGCACTGTCACCAACAGGGAGAAGACACAACATTGCGTTCTGGATGCTTTAACAAGACACACAGCTTGGAAATGCTGTTTTCATTAAATAATCACCTGTTCCTTTGGCAGGATTCAGGTGACTCCAGAGCAGAGAAACCACTGGCAGTCTGAGGCTTCATAATGGGAGCGCAGCTCTCAGAATTTTACAGCATGAAAGTGATCATTGCAGGCAATCCTCTCAATACTGACCCAGGGGATGAAGGGATGGCAGTTCAGTGCCTATCCCGATGATTTTGGTCCATCACCATTCAGTAGCTCAGTTAAAGGCAGACAATGGGGATGCTCCATTTCAGCTGCTCAGCTGTCAGGAATCCCTTTGATCCTCTGGGAGAGCAAACACCCAGTGAGCACTTTATCACTCCCACTTCTGCTGCATAACCAAAATAATGACGCTGACACTTTCTGCCTGCCCACAGAGCCATGGCAGCATTATCCCACAGGGAGCCTGTGCTCACTCCTGCTTTGAATTACTGCCCCAGATCCCATCCTGATGCAATAATGGCTCACTAGGGCACAGCAGCTGAGCTCCAGCCGGCAGCCTGGCCTATAAGCAGTAGGAAATAGTGAACAGGATATTAAACACCATCATGGGGGGAAGGGAGAACACCGATTTAAAGAAAGGGATGGAAGATAAGAGGGTAATGTGAGGGTTTTTTCACCATTGGAGACCCAAGTAAGGATCCATGCTGGTTTCCACAGCACCCTCTGCTCAGCTCCGCCATCAGACCAGGGTCGCTGCAATTATTTGCATGGAGGAAACGTACACAAACATCGCTTTCTTCAGAACACAGAAAGGAAAAGGAAGTTGTGTTCACCCTCAGCACAGCAGGGAGTGGTCAGAAATACACTTTGCACCCACATTCAGGGGCTGTTTGCTCATACTTTTGGTTGCCGCCCTCCTTTCTGCGCTGGATGGGTCGGTGTGGGAGGCTGTGTGGGTTGAGATTTCAGTGAACAAACACCAGCATGGCCATGTTCCACCGGCTCTCGAGAGGTATTTTCTACCTCTCCAACAGCTACCTTTGGCACCCAGCACACCATAGCAGGGTTAGTGCCGAGTATCACACTGGTGCTCCTGGACAGCCCTTGTGTTTCTGAACAGAACAGCAGCACCTTCCCCTCCAGCCACACTTAATCCTGCTGATCCAAACTCTGCTCCACCCAGGAGCTCCATGGGCAGCATGCACTGAAAGCATCTCTCCTATCCTCCTGCCTGGCTGCACCAGACCTGCCCCTTCTTCCACCACCCCCTGATTCCATCCAACCTTCTCTCCACTTCCAGGGGCTGCCCACGACCCCCCCCCACCAACTCACATTTTTCTCCCTCTCATCAGTTCTTTCCATTTTTTCCTATATTACATGCCACACTGGGAGAAGTTTAATGTCCCTGAGGGCATTAAAGGGAGCCTGGGCATATAGTCAGGTGGGCATGTGCACTGGGGAAACTGGGGCAGCACTTGGAAGTTGAAAACCAGTTTTCCCCACTCCCACTGGTACCAGTACAACCTGCCACAGCACAGCTGGCCACCAACCAGCTGAGAAGACAACAGTAAACAGCTTCCAACTGTTTTAACGTTGCAATATTTTTAAATAAATAAAGAGCCAATAAAGAGAAAGTATTTTCTTTAGTAGGGATAAAGCACATGCAGAAACAGTAGCTGGCTTAAATTTCTCCCTATTAAAATAAATTGTACATGTGGCTAGTGATGCTTTCTGGATAAGCTACTGGCCTTATATACACAATTTAGCATCCCACTGATACTTATTTTATGAGTTAGGTGTCAAAATAATCCTTATTCTATTCAAAGTGTGTACACACACAAGCCCCCAACAATATAACGGTTCTTTTGGAGAAGCTTTCCTGATTTTTCCCTTTTTTATATTTAAATTCTAGTTGTGCAATTGCTTCATGCACAGCTGAAGCCACACTGAGCCCAAGAGTGCTTCATCCACCTGAAAGCACCACAGATTCACAGGAACTCAGCACAGCTCAGTATTTATCAAGCATCAAAATCAACAGCAAATTAAAAATAAACCGTATTATTCTCAGTATTTTTGACCCAAAATCAATTGGTCTTTCCCAGTACTGAGGACTAAATGGAGAGCCCCAGCTAAAACCATGCTGCTAAAGGGCTGCGAGTCTCGCAGTCACAATTCCGGACAAGTGAGCCACTCTTTTCACTGTGCTGCTGACAGCAGGAGCCACAAAACAATATTGCCCAAATCCACATTCATGCAGCACAAGGGAATAAAATGCCACACAAATCCTCTTTTCTGCAGGCTCTGGTGATATCATTGTTTGGGTTAAAACTGCCATGAGAAGACCCTTCAAACGAGGCCAGGGTGAAAGAGTGGAGAGAGCAAAAAGCATTTGTGAGCTCACCCAGGTGCCCCAGCCAAGTGGCTCCAGCCAAACCCACTCCATATATTTCAGATATATAAATAAATATATTCTTAAACCACCTCCTTTGCACTTTCTTCAGGTTCTCTTTCTATACACACAATCTGAAGGTAAATACTCGCCTGTTCTTCTCTAAGATGAAAAAAATGAACATACAAATGAGGTCTGAGCAGGCTGAGCTAGCTGGGAGGCACCTCCTTGCCAGTGTAAGCTGTGAGTAGAGCAATACGGAAAAGAAAGGTAAAGAAATGGGAGCCCTTGCAGTGGCAAGAAGGGTAGTTTAAGAGTAAAAACCAAAAGCAAGAAAGAAACAAATGTACTGAGCTGGTCTCTGGTTAGGACACTGGTGCACAGCCTGAGCTCACTCCAGCTCCCCAGCTAAACAAGCTGCAAAAACTCCTTAGAAATTAACTAGAACTTCATAACACAAACATTTCATTCCCTCATTCCTAAAGGTGGGAGATGTTTAAAAATATCTGCCTTACCAGGCTGTGTCCCCTGTTGAGCACCCAGGGAAGGAGAGGAGGACCTGCCCCACCCTGCTCCACTGGCTTCGGTTCGCTGCCTTCGCTTCGAAGCGCCTGCGTTGAGCACGGACCTCGCTGGCGTCACTGCCATGTGGATTTGCCATTTCCCAGGTGTTTTACCTGCTGACACTACGACTGCAAGCCTGTTTGTTTTATTAAACTCTGCTCCTACTCTTAAGCTACCATCCAATTACTGCTCCCTATTACTCGGGGCTCAAGAACCAACATTAATTACAGAGTACCCTGCAAAGGAGGCTGCTGCCGGCTGAACTGCACAGAGCTGGAGCATCCAGCACCTCTCCTCTGGGAGAAGAAACACATTCCTCATCTCAGTGGTGGATGAACAGTCCTGAGCATGAAGGGCAGATCTGGCGAAACAGATGATGAGCATCATAACCTCAGTGCCCAGATTTCAGCAGCCCTTTGGATTCCTCAAGTATCCACAGCAATAAATATCCATTTTCCCCTACGGGATTCAACAAAATCAGTTCAAGCCTGGGCATGTTAACCCAGAAGTCTCTGGGATTAAGGGCACACACCAGTAACAGCAGCCAGTGCTGTATAAATAATGAGTTTTAAGTGCCTCTGGCAAAGCACTCAAAACCAGGAGACCCCAAACTCTATGGAAGAAATGCCTGAATACCATAGCCCTTCAAGCACAGTTCTTCATAGCAAGAACTGAGCTGTTCAGGCATTAACAACAGACCTGGGAGGTTAAGATCTGTGCAGAGCCCAGGAACACAGTGTGAGTGTTTGGGAAGGGCACAGAACGCCCATTTGCCTTCACACCGTGGCCTCTGCAGACAGCAGCATAACAAGTTATTTTGCAACTCACATTGCTCAGATTGAATAATCCCCTGCAAAATATCCTTCTGCTGGATTTGGAGAAGGATCCTGTAAACTCTGGCCTCTTTTTTTCCTTTCTACAAATAGATCTCTATTGCACAATGAACTGATGCAGTGCCACTTGCATGGAAGAGCGATATGCCAGATGGAAACAGCACTTCATGATTATCTACTTACTTTTTAATTGATCATTAGATTTTTTTTTCCTCAAAAACGTGCTTCTCCTTGGATAGCTCAGTGCACTTTCAAAGTGTTTTACCAACAGCACTGCAGAATTCAGTCTTGACAACAGCAGTGCTAACAGCACTGTCTAGACTTCTAAATGCAAGAGTGAGATTAAAAAGGTGAATAACTCTTCTCTGTGCTTCACTTCTGCTCCCAGACCTTGCCAAACACAGCTTTTGAGAAAGATCCATGTTGTAGCACTGGAGCAAGGAACACTAAGGTGGCTTGAACCGCTGATTGCAGGGACATGCCTGCATGGGGACACAGGGAACACGTCCCACGTGTGGGACAGCGCCAGGCGAGTACTGTGGAGCAGCAGAACATGCTTCTATAACACACAACATATTTCATATTAAGAGCAGCAATTAAATCAATTAGTGGTCATCCAGCGAGCTGCTACTTTACAGAAGTTCATTTTAAGCAGCAAAACCAACTTCCAGCACGGTTTAGAGGAAGAAGGTGCCACACAAGCACACACATGCTCATGCCACTGGGAAACCGGGAATGGCTGCACAGGCTTCTGCGGCAGGTGGCTTCTATCAAACTTCATCAGCAGCAGCTGGGTGGGTCTCAGCTTCCAAATGAAACACACACACCCCCATTTACAGTGTTTCAACCCAAAAAAGCCAGTCCTCCAAGTAAAATGTAAGCGCCACATCCATTTTTCTCCACAGTAAGTGCAGATCACATACATGATCACTGCAAAAGCCAGAAGGGACTGTGCTGGGTACCACACTAGCAAATTACTTGTGTAACAAATTATCAGCTTAAAAAATCAAGTATCTGCACTTGCTCCAAGCTGAATTTTTTTCCAATTTGCATTTTTTTTTTACAATTTGCGTTTTAAAAATATATAATTCACAACTTGGATCAGCAAAGACATTTTTGTTTTTTTTAAACACAGCAACAAATTTCAAGCCTGTTTCCCAAAGCACCATCAAAGAGCTCATCAATACCAAGAAGTCTGGATCTTGTGTCTGGGAATCAACTCTTAAAATTAATTTTTCACAAAGCCTGTTTTCTTATTTTTGAGAAACTTGCCCCATCCTGAGCTCCAGTGACTCATCCCCAGATGTCTCTGACTTGCAGCACCTGAACTGACTGCATCCATGAAACACCTTGCGACTTGGCAAAACTACAGTCCATGGGTGGGAAAGCAGGCAAGGAGATTAACTCAGAAAAACAGACAAAAACTGCAAGTTCCCCAGTCACTGTTTCTTCTTGAGATGTGGAACTGAGCAACTGCTGGGGTTGCCTGACATAGGGATGTTGAGATGATGCTCAATCTCACGAGGTGCAGCCGGCTGCGTGTCTGCCCTGTTTTCCTAAATCCCAAATGCTCTTGCTCCAATAGCAAAGCTCTTACAATGCTTTACAGCAGAGAGGCTTATGCTTTTCTCTCTCTACTTGTTTTTTGTTTTAAAGAAATGTCTCAAAATATTTTCTCAGGGAGTGTTTCTGCTGAAGGGAATTGGGGAAAAACACAAGCAGACACTTGAGGTAGACAGGAACCTCCCACTCACAAACCTGTCTCAGAAGTGCACGGCTGCAGCTCCAGTTATGTTCTCTCCCCCCAAGTCTAGAAAATTTATTAGAACAAGTGTTCTAGTAAAAAACAAAATGTTCTTCACCAATCCTATAGTATTTTTCTAGTAGTAAAGCTGAAGTGCTATGAAAATTACAATTAATCAAACCTCAGCTTCAGTATAACTCATCACTCCTTGGTTTTCTGCCACAGTCAGAAGTTTCAGAAGGTTAACACGTTTCCAAAACAAGCAGGATCTATCAGCAAATTTTCAGCTGATTTTGTACTTAATGCATCAAAAGGGCAGAGTTCTTTGTTTCATTACATTTGTGTTTTCAAAGTCCAGGCAGGATGTGGTTGGCACCTCTGCACAGCAAAACCAGGGCTGAGCGCTTTTAGCATCTGCTGCTACCACAGACGTGATTTACAACTGTTTATGCTGAGAAATCATGAGAAACTATTAATGTATAACTGCTTCCCCCAGCAGCATCAGCCCAGAAAACACAGCCAACCCTCCAACCAGGTTAGCACCTCACTAAGACACCAATGAGCTCCTTGCACACCTTCCACGCTCCTGAACCTGTGGCACCTCTCCTTCATTTGTGTCTGCAGAGAACCTTATCACTGGCACAGATGCAGCTGTGCATCTATCTCAAAAGAAGGAGAAAAAAGTTTAATTCCACTGTATTTGCATATGCTGTGTATAATATAATGTATTTGCATTCCCCGATTGCCAGCCTTTGCAGTGATTAGCACCATGCAGATCAAACCCAGCAGTGCAATAATCAAGCAATGCTCATGCTGGAGAGTCCAGCTCAATTATAAAAAGAAATAAACCTGCAAGAAAATCATCACAGTTAAATATGAAATTTCTCTGTAATTGCAAGCCTCCTTGCTTTGTGAATTCATCCCTAATGTCCATTATCCACTCCCATTCCTGCCTCCAGAGGCAGGCAGGCAAGTAACACTAACAGATACAGTTTCCCCCAGCACTCCCTCTTGATTCATCATGCAACAGGGACTCTTTTTTTAATAAACCACGTCTTTGCAAAAGGACTATCGCCATACATCATCATCAGGGTAGATGAAGAGAGTCAATCATAATTTTTAAATAAACCAAGAGCAACAGCTGCAAAACATGAAGCCACTAACACTGTTCATGCCACCACTGGCTTCCCCACTGGCATCTGATGGGTGTTTGCCAGTGGAAGATCACCTGAACCAAGAAGAGGAATGTTTTCTGCATTGGTACCCCAAAACTGAGGGGATGGCAGACACTCAAAACACTGTACTTTCAGAACAAAACAAAAAAAAAACTTGCTTCAGTGTGTAAACAGAGGAAAAAATGTTATTTTTTGAGACAAAGATGCTTGAACACCATGAGTGCCTTGGGTTCTCGTTATCAAGGGGATGAAGCATCCCAAACCTCACTGAAGAGATGGGCAGGAATGGAGTCCTGCACTGGGATGGGAACAACAGCTGCTCTGACCTCATCTACCAACCCTAGCTTTATTCCACCATTTCCTGGAGGAGTCAAAGAAAGAGTAGAGACAGGTGGGAACAAACAAACTGTCACTGCCACCTATAAACAAAGGAAATGTTTTTTTGAAGGCAGCATCTAGGTAGACCTGCTGGAAATAACAGAAGCAGCAGTTACAACAAGAAAAATCCCCTCCAGAATTCTGAAGAAACTATGGCACTCACTAGAAGCAGTATCAGAGGAATTTAGCACATGGCCATTTCCCCCACTATCACCAGCATACCCTTCCCATGTTGATGCAGTTGTTCCCACTGCAGATAAACTCCCTTCTCCAGGGCCATCCTGACAACTTTGAATTTTTCAGAAAGCCCTGAAGAATGAAGCCAGCTCCTCTGTTTGAATCAGCAAACTCACATGTCTGCAAGACCCCTTTTCCATCATGCTTCAACACCTGCACATGAAAATCCATGGAAAAGCAATATATATGTACCCTACATTCTTCCCCTTCCAAAACAGTTTCTTCTAATTGTTGCCCCTCTTCAAGAAAGTGTGGGGGTCCTTAAACCCTTTTGACTAAAAATACATATAAATAGCTAAAAACTCGCATTTTCTCTGCACCTGAACTCTTCTCCAGGCCCCAAAAGCTTCCAGCTTTTCCTCGATGAAAGTTATTCCCGCAGCTGGACCAGGCAGCCCACACTGAGTTTATCACGTTGCTACTTCATGTGTGCATTCACCAAGACTCTCACGAGCTTCTCACCACACACACTCAACTTTCAAGTTGGCAGTTGGAGATAAAAAAGCAGCGATATCAGCATCAGCCACCGGCACCAATCCCAGGAGGAATGGAGGCTCCTGTGAGCAGTGCTGGTGCTTCCCAGGAGGAACAGAGGGACACCAGGGAAGTGCTTGGTACTCATCCCACCTGGTTTCTCCCTGCTCAAATTGTAATACATGCTATAAGGTTCCTAAAAAGGGTGTTTTCTTGCATGGAATGGGTCTATAAGCTATAACAAGCTATAGGGGTCTGCCTCCTGTCTGTGTAAGGGTATGTTTACATGATAAATGGCCTTTACTGCCTCTATACACTTACACACATTCATGCAGGATGATAGTTAAGTGATTTCTTTTGACTTCAGACCAACAACCACCCCCACAACTTAAACACACAATTTCCATCTTGCCTGTCAATTCACTGCCAACCAACAGTTGTAAACCAGGTATTTAGGCCAGAAAACTTTGGCCTAATGCTGGATTTCAAGATTTTTCAGAGCAAATGAGCAGCTGAGTTTTCATGGTACATGAAGGACAGAAGGACTGCTTTGTACCAGGAGGATGACAGCTCACCACTGCTCTTCTCCAAGTGGCTGTGTCCCTGGAGGGTCCCATTGGCTTGTGTCTGATGTACATGTCAAGGTGACACTGCCCAGGATATGTGTCTTTGCCAACAGGACTGTAACACTACACACACAGAATCCAGTAAAGGACACACCAGCAGGTTTTGTTCGGGGATTTAAGGAAGTTTTTTGTCAGTCTGCAAAATGTCACCCTGAGGTGCCTTTGCACCAACTAAAATCAGCATTTTCCCATAAAGCCCCAGGGCATCCTGCTCTCCTGTGGCCCCCATGTTAAGAGGGGAAATCAGGGATATACATTTAGGTAAGAACCAGGAGAAGATTTCTTCACCCAGAGGGTGGCACTGACCAGACTCCCCTGGGAATGGTCAGACCACCGAGGCTGCCAGAGTTCCAGGAGTGTTTGAACAATGGGCAACCATCTCAAGGATGCACAGGGTGGGATTGTTGGGGTATCCTGTGCAGGGCCAGGAGCTGGACATGATGATCCTTGTGGGTTCTGTCAGATTCAGGACATTTTGACACTGGTTATAGGACCCTCTTATCCACTGGTTCAGGAACTGGAAGGCAGCATGCAAGGCAGGGCTGCAGGAGGAAAAATATTTGCTGCCTAGGGCAGCTGAAGCTGGACCTGAAAGATTTTTATCCTTCCATGAACCAGCCCCTGAGCAATGACAAACAACTCCTAAAACTCCCCAGGAATGGTTACCAACTGCACGTTTCTCATTTTCCAAGTGCCTGTCTCAAGGCACTGCAGGCAGCTCACAGAGGCAGAAACTGGGGCTGGACTATAAAATGTTCCATCGTGCTCCATGTCAATGGGATAAAACCAAACCACCCTTCAAGCTGTCCTGGAGCATCCAGACCATCTCATGAGTGAAATGCGAAGACCAGCTCATGCCTTTGATTCATTTGTACACAGGCACTGCAGACGAATTCAGGTGGGAATTATTAATCCTGTCTTTGGAGCAGAGTTTGAATAGCAGGGAATAAATACAGCCTGGAGCCCTGGACACAGGGATGGGACCGTCCCCACTTACACCCTGCTTGCTCTCATATTCAGTGATACACAGGCCCTAGGGAAAGTCCCTATGGAATCATGCTCCAAGGCCACACCAGCACAGGAAGGAGAGAAGATGCTGTGGGACCAGCAGCAGCACATGCCATCTTCCATCTCTAAGGGTTTGGCTCTGCAATTCTACTATAAAGCTGCATCAGCAGCTTAGTTATTTATTTAACTAAGAGCTTTTAATTATCTCTCTCACACACACATTCTGTGGGGCGGGGAAGGAGTGGAATAATCAGCCTACAACCAGTGACCGGAGGGTTCAAAGGAATTGTGGTTTTCATAGAAATAGCTAACTAGCCCAATTCTTCTTCCACTGCTTTCGAAGTGTACTCCTACCCCCAGGCTCCAGCCACAGCGTGCTTTGCTGTGGTTACATCTCAGCCTGAGCAGATCCCTGTAAGAACAACTCAATTTTGACAGAGCAAAGGATCCCCCACAGGTCTGGGCTCCAGGTTTCCTGAGGCAGCCACAGAGGGTTATTCCATGGTGTGACCCTGTCTGAAAGCAATGGCACTCACCTTCACCAGCAGATGGACTGGGCTGCTCCCCAGAAACACCCATGTGGGACAGAATCAGCCAACACTGTGGCCATGGCCACACAACCAGGCAGCCCTGGAGCTCTCCCACTCCCTGCTCTGCCACTGCTCCCCTGAACCGCTCATCTTCCTACATCTTTTATGCTCTGAGTTGACATCAGGAGATACAAAATTCTCAGTCCCTTCCAAAAGCACCAGAGTTCGAGTGCTGTGAGACTTTATAAATTATAAATTACAAAGCACTGCTGTCGACATTTGCTTCCAAGCAGAGCAGCAAAAGCAAGCTGGGATGGGAATTTGCTTAAAAATCCCAAATCAGAAATGCAGCAAGGTCCAGAGCAGCATGCCCTGGAAGAGTACAATTGCTTGAACACAACCCCCAAGCCCACACAATTTCCCTCTCCGTGGAACTGCTTCATTTAAAAAAAGCAAAAACAAAAAGAAAACAGAGAGAGAGAAAGATTTAGTCCATCTACACAATCTACATGGACAAATTAAAAACACTGGCTTTTAATACATGATGTGAGTGGCATTACACAAGCAAAAATTCACATAAACAAAACAAGTGTAAACAACCGACTGAACGTAAAGAAACTAATAATATTAATCTGGATTAAGTACAAGCCATAAACATTCCTACCTAATCCATCCAATGGACAAAGATAAATCCCTGCTACACTGCATCCTACAGCTCTTTGCAATTTAAGTACTGATCAAAACAGTAGTAGATAAGACATATAAAGGGAAATCTTTATGCATCGTTGCCTGCTTAATCTACACAAGATTACGGCAAAGGACAAGTACCAAGAAAGCAGAATAATCACTGCAAAAGATCCCCAGGCCCAGAATGGAATTTCTACTCCTGATGCAAAGCTTTACATTGAACTTCCCCAGAACATGAAGCAACAAACACAGCTCCAAGCCTAAACAACCTGAGTATCTTCTACTCCCTAATGCTCTAAGAAAATTGCACAGAAGTTAGAGGGAAGCCAATAGATCTGCAGTGAAGTTTAAAAGTACAAAATAAGGTTTATGATAGGAAATTATTTGCATCCATAGGGCTGCTACAGGGACCCTCACACTGTCCTAATAAAGCCCTTAGATTCATCAGTTTATTCCCAGGAATGTAAAAGCAGCTCCAGCAAGTTCAGACACCCACCCAGTGTGGCACACCAGTACAGCTCAGCTCTACCTCCCCCCTGCAGCCCCATCCACACAGGGGTGGGAGCAGGGACCCCTGGCCTGGGGAGAGCCCAGGGCTTTCCCACCCAGCACAGACACAAGATCTCTGAGCACCACTAATTCCTAGAGCTTTTTCCAAGAAATTGGTGAAATACAGCAGTAAGAGGCTGAAGAAAAATCCACCCAGCAGTGACATGGGTATTGTCACGGTTCCCTCAAATGAAGAGGCTCCCAGCACAAACCCCTCATTTGGGGACACAAGGAAAGACGTTTGAGGAGAAACTCCTAGTCAGATGCTGTGGATACTCAGCCAACACTTCCACTGAACATCTAAGGATGAAGAGCCTGAGGTTCACCTGCTGACACCAAAAATCCAAGATTCCTTTGAGATGCCAAATAACTGGTGGTAAAAACCTAGTACAGAGTCACTGCCTTCCATCAGCAATCCTTCTGTACACACAGCTTATCCCAGGACATTATATGCCATATCCACAACATCATCATCACCCACTTATCAATGTATCAAAGCACATGGAGCATCCCAACATCCCTGCATACCCCAGCAGAGCAGCACTTTAACCTCTAATGAATGAATTTGTGGAGGTGGTTGCTCACTGGATAAGCCATATCCTCACCAGCCTATGTCCCATGCATTCAAGTATCTGCTCAACAAGCAGTAAACAGGACAGTAGGAAAGATGCTGTTTTACCGATTTCCAAAAATCAAATGCTATCGAATGAAAAACCACCAAGGATGCTCATGCAGATCACACAGGCACTTGGCAGGGAGATACTGGAGCCAGGAGCTGTAGGTTTGGAGCATCACTGCCTGAAGCATTTGTAGGCTTTAGAAACATAAAATGTTTGGAAAAGGGCCGAGAGGAGTCCTTATTCCTCAGGATTGCTGCTTTCCCATGAAAAGCTTTGCTTCTGGTAAGATTATTTGTTTGAACTTGCAATTGTGAGACCAGATGAAAACACAGGCAATTCCTGTTCTCGTCATCTAAATTGATACAGGAAATAATGTGTTTATAATAGGAAAAAAATATCATCCTTCTCTCTGTTTCATAAGGCTCTAATTGAGTTTTCAAAGTAAGGAGCACACACTATCTTTATCCTGATATTTACCTTCCCCAGCAGATTATGTTTGTCCATGGGAATCCCAGAAAATCCTCACCTTCTTTATTAAGGCCTTGACAGGAGAGATATGCAAAGGACCCCACTGCCTTTTAAATCCCTCCCAATACTCAAAATTGCCCCACAAGTGCAACTGAAGATGCAAGGTGATGCAAAATGTAAACATCAAGAGTATCAGCATCACTGACATACAACACACAGCCCCTTAACAACTATCACAACGCTACAGGAAAACCTTCAATTCATTAAATATGGCTGGACCAACCATTAAAAAAGAAAAACAACCTACTTTGGATCTCCACAAAGCAACCTTTGAAGCCAAGGAAGCAGATCCTGGGGCAGCGACACACGAGTTAGCTAATTGTGAAAGGAATTGCTCTCCACAGCATCACAGCAGTACCAGCAGCCAGGGCAGGCGCTCCACATCCCTCATCCAGACCCAGCACACTCTGCCCCACGAGACCTTGCAGGGATCATTTTTACATATCTCAACTGTGAATAAGAATCACTAATCCAAAGACCCTCCCTCCAGATCTAGCAAACTAAGACAAGCAAAATCCAGTGTGTTTGAAAAGCCTTCAAATCCTGAGTGGAAAGAGCAAGGTAAGGCAAAAATGGAATTTATGGTACTGTTCAAAAGCAAGATTTTCATGGAATAGTTTGAATTGGAAGGGACCTGTTTTGCTTTGCTTCTCCAGTATCTTCATTAATTCAAAATTAAAATTGAAGCAGCATAGCACCTACCCCAGAATTTGGACAATCTCTAAGAAATTTTCTCTTTACCACCAAACATGCAATTCTTGAATTACCATTTACAAAGCCACAGAGGAAAGAGCTGCCAGAGCCTGTCCAAAACCAGCTTCCCCAAACCAGTGCACAAAGGGTGAACAAGTTCCTTTTCCCCAAAAAACAAGGACTTGAGGACCTGGGACGATTGCAGCTGCAGCACTCAGAGGTGGACAAGGTGGATTTTAGTTAATTCCAGACCTTCTGGAACAATTTTCATTATAAACGATGCCTCACTGGAGATAGGAAATAACAAATACGCCTCGGTGGAAAATCCGGTAAGAGCATCACCTCCCAGTGGGCCAAGGTGTTTTCCTGAGCTACAATTCAGGGGAATGCAGGACGCACGGACAGGAAAGAGCCCTTGCCTGACTGATACCAGACCACAACATCCACGTTTGTCCCACGGGTGGGTGAGCAGGCATCGGCCTGTGGAGCGCTTCCCCAACAGCCATTCCCCGCCATGTCTCCTTTCTCCTGCTCCTCCTCCTGCACAAAGGGCTCCGGGCAGAGCTGGGGAGCCCAGGGCAGCCCGTCCCAGCCAAAGGGGACCCCGGGTGTCAGCTCTGAGCTGCGTGTCCCCAGCCCACTACCCCCGCCTCTCACCTCCTACGGGATCTGTCTCGGGGTAAGCCTCGGCCCTTGGACTTTCAGCGCTCCATGTCACACACAGAGCCCTCACACACACAGACACACACACTGTGCACACACACACACACAGTGCACACACACACTCACACACTGTGCACAC
>NC_031791.1:6521264-6565079 GCF_001522545.3 Parus major
GTGCACACACACACTCACACACACACACAGTGCACACGCAGCTGCACTGGATCCGGTCAGTGCAAATACGCGCTGTGCACACACACGCACAGTACACAGACACACGGTGCACACAAACCCCACGCACATTCATTAAATTATGTGTGCACAGACACACGGTGCACACACAAACACCACGCACATTCATTAAATTATGTGTGCACAGACACACGGTGCACACACACGCACGGCTTGCACACGCCCTGCGCACGCAGCGCTCACACGCAGAACTCACAGCAGTCACCCCACACGGCCCCGATACAAACTACACACACGGGGGGTGCCTGTGCACACCACGCGCACGCACCCTTTACACGCACACCGAGCGCACACGCTGTGTGCAGCTGCACCTGGCGCAGATGAGCACACGCACTCACACACAGAGCACGGCCACACACGCGCCCACCCACAGGGACCGCGAGCACGCAGCGATCCGATGCGATCCGCGGACACAGCCACACGGACACGGACCCGCCGCGCCAAGGCCGCGCGCACTCCCCCGCGCCGCGCACACGCTCCCGCGCGCGCTTACCCGGCCGCCCCCGCGCGCAGCGCCCGCCGGCCTCACGGCGGGCCCCGCAGAGCCCCGGCTGAAGTGCGGCACCCGGGGCCGCGCCGTGCCGAGCCAGCCGCTCGCTCTCCGCTCCGCGCCGCTGCCGCCCGCGGCTCTGCCCCCCGGCCCCGCCTCCTCCCCCCACCACACTGTAGTAAGTTCTCATTGGCCGAGGGCGAGGGGCGGGACGCCAGCGCCGCCTCGCCATTGGCTGCGGGGAACCCGCGGCCGGCGGCGCGGGCGGGGGAGCGGGCGCCCCCTCCTGGCTCCCCCCGTGCGGTTCCCTCACGTTTCCCTCCCGCGGGCGGCCCGGAGGCAGCGGCCGGAGCGCCTTCCTGAGCCCGCCGCAACAGCCCGCAGCGACAGGCCGAAGTAGCGGAATTAGCGCCTGCTCCTGCCAGCACCGCGCCTCTCCCCGCTGAGGTGACGGTGGCGGGGGGGCGATAATTCGCCGCCGCATGGCCGCGGGAGGAAGGGGCAGGAAAGGTCCTGCCCGCCGGTACCGCGGGCGGCAGCACCGCTCCCCCTCCCTCCGTGACCTAGATTTTAAATACCGTTCGCCGCCTCCCAGAGAAAGTCGTGGCACAGCTCTGAAGGGAAACACGGGCTGAAGAAGCAAGGAGGAGCGTATGAAACGGGGGGGGGCGTTGGGGTTTTCTTTTTACTGTTACTATATTCTTCATCTTTTTAATCATAAGGCCATTCGTAATCAAACTGGTACTGCCTCAGTCTGTGGCAAGCCAAAAAAGCAATAATTGAGGCGGCGAGTGTTTGGTTAACAAGAGAGCCCTCCAGGAGCCCACCCTGCCCCTGCTCTGGAATCCCACACCTCCAGCATGGACTGGATTTTCCTCGCTTACAGCCAAACTAGAATCACTTATTTCTGTCAAGCAGAGCTGCCCATCTCTCCCTGCTGCGTACATCAGAGCAAAACACAATGCCCAGTGCCTCTTGAGCACTTCCAAAGGCTCCAGCAAGGCTGCTGCCAGCCTGCCCAGCTCAGGAACCAAATCCCCTTTATATAATATATTTGCCAAGTTCCAAACTACACCTGACACCAAGGCATCTCTGTTTGCCTCCCAAAGGGAACTGAGGTCTCAGGCACATTATTCTGCTTGGTTTAAGAGGAACCACCCCGCTTCATCAGCAGGTAACAGCCGAGGCTGATGCACACCCTGGCGGGGATGGTCCCATCACCATGCTGAGCCCTCACTGGTACTGACCTGGCACGCGAGTGGCCCTTGCTGAGGGCATTTGTGCTGTATGGGGGCTAAAAACACCCAGAGTTTTAGAAATATAAACCTGTTTCTCACAACGGTTTACCCCTTCTCCCTTATGCATCTCTGATGCTCAGCTCTGCCAAGAACGGGCAGCTCCCCTTTCTCAGTGTTGAGACCACTTGCATAAAACTCCTTAATGAGAGGGAAGACATATTTTTGCCTTAAATCTGAACTACTTGGTGGTATCCTTGGACTTAGATAAGCACATCTGATTAAAAAAAGACAGGCTGGGAAAGGTCTGGCAGCTCTACACTAGGGACAGGTAGCTCCTTTGAAACATGCCCTGCAGCTCTGGCTTCAGTCCCCAGATTTTAAATTAATAATTTAATACATTTTAATAGTCCAGGCAGTGCATGGAGGGTGCTGACCCACCACAACTGCTGCCTTTGCTACTGCTCACCCACGGGTGGGCTTAAAACACTGACAGAAGAGAAATACCAGTCCAACAGGCTTTGAGGAAAAAAACATGGAGCAAAAAACCCACAATTTTTGGTTGGCAACAGCTTCTTGAAACTAAAAAAAACAAGCAAACAAACCCACACTGCTCCATTGTACACCACACGCAGCAGATTACGTGGAGGAGAGACCCAGGCAACAAAAACTTCACATCAAAGCAGTGATTTAACACTACACAGCGCATCATCCACTGCACTCAGATCACCAGATGATCCCCAACTCCATCTGCCAGCAGCTAGGAACAGAGAGCAGCAGCTCCTGCATTTTGTATTCCCAGGTGAAGCATTTAGCCACAGGGAGCACTAGTGCAAGCTGTGCTGTGCAGGAGGGCAAAGATTGCTGTCACCCCTTCAGAACCCAAACAAATGACTGAGAGCTTGACTGGCTTCAAGGCTAAAGGAGGAGAAACTAAAAAGTTGAGTTTTCAGATACAAAACAAAGCACTTGGTCTATGCTGTGAGAACCTGAAAAATGTTCTTCTGGGGCAAGGGGACCTGAGCCTATACCAAAGCAATTTTTTATAGGGAGCAGAAAATATGTGGGAAAAAAGAAAAAAAAAAAGAAAGCCAAAACTACCACTCTTGTGCACGTGGAAATACAGCCATCACCACCACACTTCAGCTGGAAGGCACTGGCTTAGCTTCTAACTTTTTCCTTTTTACACAGCCCTGAACTGACCTCTGAAATCCCATAGGAAGTAATGGAAATTTCTTAAATTCTTCACTATAAGAACACTTTTCCCTGTGCCAAGCCTAGATTGCAACTATTTAAAGAACTCTCCCAGTTACAGCTGGTTTAAGTCGTGTTATGGGGGTCATTTAGAGACTAAGAATTATTTTAATAAGTCAGGATTTCTTGGTATTCGCCTGCTGGATATGGGAATAAGGACAGGAATTATATTCATTTTAGGCATGTGTTTGGGATCTCTGTGGTTGATCCTCACAAGGTGAAAGGCCACTGGGAGTGCTCAGATCCTCATGGCTTCGGTCAGTGCAAACCAACTGGGTCATGGAGGACAATGGCAAACCCTGCCCTCTGCCAGGGTAACGTGCAGGCAGCTCAGCAGGACACACTGCAGCATCCTAGGAACATCCAGACAGCAGATTAAATCCAGCTCAAGTTCTTCACAGAACAGATCTTTGTAAGGTGATCCAGCATCCTGCAGGCCCCACAGGATACACTCCTGGTAGGATTTGTTGTAAAACTGGGCTCCCAGTTTACACCAGTGCTGGGGAACACTGCCCAGAGCATGACTGGCACAACAATAAAGGGCAGAGAGCTCTTCTCTTTGCCCTGAGGAGCTTCTCCAGTGAGGAATTCCCAATCTAAACAAAGCATTGTGCATCACACTGGTGCTGTGCTCCCTCCCCCAAAGCAAGCAGGATTTAAAGTGAAATGCTCAGGATTTTTTCCAAGTTCTGGGAAAACAAAAAAATTAAGCTGGTCAGATGAATCCTTTATCCATCCTGCTCTAAGTGAGCTGTATTAGGCACACGTATGTGAACACACAACAGCACACTCTGTTTCTGTGCCACACTCACACACTTTGCTAACAAGTGACAGCCTCCATTGCAGCAGCAGCCATTTCACAAGAGCAAACAAGGTGGGAGGAGAGCAGGTGGCTCAGTTTTGCCAGCTCCTGGCCCTCTGCCCTTGGCTTCTCTTCCAGCTTTGCTGTCACCATCAGCGGTGCTGATTTGGCCATGAGCAGAAGACAAGAACGAGGAGGAAAGGAAACTTCCCTTTGACTTCTCAAGCTTTGTGTTCCTGTAAAATGGTGATCTAGAATTAATATATTCCAGGTAAATGATTCAGCTGGAAGGAAAGGATGCTTCAAATAACACTGCATTTCTCCCCTGCCCACCCCTCTCTCCAGCATAGAATTCACTGCTGAAAAAGCCTCTGACAGGCTGAACTGCAAACTCAATGAATTTTCACTGAAGTCTAGAACACTCTGCACTGCTTTTCTACAACTCATGCTGTGCACAGTGAAGGCAACCTGGAACATCTACATTCATCTAGTTCTGTATAAACTATTTAACCAGCGATTAAATCTAATCCAGCCCATTGTAACACTCACCAAAACTAACCACTGATTCACTGCTGAGATAGTTATTAAAGAGCCAAGGAGCACCCTCATCGCTAAAGAGACTGAGTGATTTAGGTATTGGAATCACATGTGGCATCAGGGCAGTCCACCTCCTATTTTGCTAAAGTAGACAAGCTCCAAGTAGAAAGAGGAATAAAACAGAAGAGGAGCTTTAGTTCTCTCCAGGATGCGTGCCAGTGCAGGAAAGAACAGCTCCTGGAGAGTCAGCTTTGTTTAGACTTAGGGCTTAGAGTCAGTGCATAAAGTACATTTCTGCCAAGATGCACCATTGAAGATTAGAGGTCATTTGCAGCCTGCAAGATCGAGTGTGAATGGTTCTGCATTGACAGAGGAATACTTTTCCTCTCAAGTATGAGTAGGAAGTATTAAACACATGAGTGGCTGTACTGAAAGGATCTAGAAAGAGCTTAACAAATCCTGGAGAATAGATTACAGGTGATGCTGTGAATACAAGCAGTGCAGACTCTGGAAAAGGCAGAGTCAGTGTGGCATGAGCGTGATCTCCAGAAACAAGCCAAGACACTGACGGAACCATGGAAAGAACCATCACAGGAGCTTCAGACTGTCCCACAGCACACTCACCTGCATCACCTCGAGAGCTCACCCTCCTTCCAAGCATTTACCAGGATTTCATTTCCCAGCAGCTTCAGTAAAAAAATAAAACCAGAGGAGTGTGCTCACAGACAGCACTTGACTCCCTACCCCTCTAAGGTAATGCTGCTGGGAACTCCTGTGCTTGGGCAGCAGGAAGAAGTTCAAGCCCTTACATCAGCCTCCTAAGCCAAACAGGACCAGCCAGCCCGGCAGGAGAAGCAGCTGTCCCTTCAGCAGGGGACAAGCTCAGCTATGCAGTCTTTCTTGAAATGCACCCAAAAATAACAGTGAGTGCCACCTAGAGACCAGAGCTCCAGCCGGGAGGCAGCCAAGCTGCACTACAAACAAAAGATGTCAGGAGCTGATTTACTCCTTGCATGGATGAGGAGTCAAACTGTAGCCAAGAGAGGCTCTGGCTTCTTTAAATAACACCAGATAGGTGTGTTTTCAACTGCAGCTTCTCCCCAGAAAGGCATCAGTTCAATGAAAGAGATTTGACTCCATACTGTTATGCTCTTGTTGGGCAAAGAGCACCTCTTGGCTTCGAAATGCTTAGAGCTCTTTGGCTTGGGGAAGGACAGTTTCAAGATGAGGATTTATTTAGGACTAGTGTGCACCTAGCAGCAAGTTTGAGGCAGATACTTGGCCAAGAGAGTTCATGTATCACTGACATATCTCATGTAATCCAAAGGCCAGGCAGCAAATTCACGCAAGCCATGAACCCAACCCAGCACCAGTCAACAGACAGCAATTTGTGATTGAGGGCTAGACCTCGGCATCAGTGAGGGACACCTGGCAAAACCCAACACTTATTTAAATTAAACTTTATCTGTGGAGAACAAATACAACTTCTAGCCATTACTTTTTCACAAATAAGAGCCAAAGCTCTGCACCACCTTGTTCAGCGCTGCATCCCCTGCCTGACACGTCCTTGGACCTCACAGGGTTTGCTCTGAACTACATAACTGGATCAGATTTGCCACTCTGAGTCCTGCCTACGGATGTTCCCAAAACCTAAGAGAGCATAGCCAAAGTCTGCCCAGAGGCATTTCTTTCTGCAGGTGCACAATGATTAACTGGTGCACATTTCTATATCACAAATTAAAAAGACCTCAGCTTGCTTGAAATGCAGTATATTAACCTCTGAAACTGGCAGCCGTGGATACCAGCTTCAAAAAGGTTAATAACCATACGACAGGATCCCAGAGGATAGCATCCCACTGCTGCCAGATTTTCTGGAGCTCAAAATAAGGTATTTTGAGGCGTTTTTAAGGTAGTGACTTTTCATGCTTATTTTATTAAGGCAACCCAAAGTGGTTCACATTTATAGACAGAATCCAAGAAACTGATGAGGGCGAGGAGGATAAAGTTGCCAAGGAAAGCTGTAGGCATGGATGGAGAGACAGGGAGTACACTGCCATTGTCACAGTTAATTGCCAAGAGTCTGGAAAGGTTTGTTACTAAAATAAATAACTCTGTTAGTTCAGGACATTCTGCAGGTCCACTGAGGCCGCACAGTAACAGTGCACACAGTAAATCTCTGGAGCAGGAGATGCAACAGCAGCGTGCATTTGCCAATCTCACCCTGCACTCACTGCAGGCTGCGTCAGAAAAGCTAATAATCATTAAGCTGCCATCTTTTATTTCTAATTATTTGTCTCCACAGCAGGGTTTCTCCAACCATCAAGCAAAAGGGAAGCAAGTCTCAAAGGCCTAACTGTTTTGAAGTGGGCTCACAGCTGCCAGGCATGAATGGCTCTCCAAGAACAGTAGCAACTGCTCTGCACAGCCCGTGGAGCTGGGAGGGAAAGCATCTCTGTTTAGGCTGGTTTTCAACGTCGGTTTTTAGGTCAACTAAAACAGCTTTTCTTATGCAACAGAAAGCTCACTTGCTTTGGAGTTTTTGCTTTCATTTAATTAGATGGTAATTCAGAGGGCAGCGCTGCTATTCTGAACGCCACAATGGGAACTGTTTTCACTGCTTTACAAAGCAACAAAGTGAAAACACTGAGCTAAGCTGGCCCTAGAACTTGACACCACGTAGGAGACTGATGGTCTCCTCTGACGGGGTGGGACAAGTGAAAGAGGTACCCTGCTGCCACATTTCCATAGAAATCATGGAATCATTTAGGTCGGAAAAGCCCTTCAGGATCAAAGAGTCTAACCATTAACCCACCAATGTCAAGCCCATCACTAACCCATGCCCCTAAGTCACACATCTACACGGATTTTAAACGGTGACTCCATCACTGCCCGGGGCAGCCTGTGCCAGTGCTTGATGACCTTTTCCATTAAGTTTTTCCCTATTATCCAACTTAAAGCTCCCCTGGCAGAGCTTGAGGCCATTTCCTCTCATGCAGCCCCTTGTTCCCTGACCTCCCTCCCCAGCTGTCCCCTCCTGTCAGGGAGTTGTGCAGAATCAGAAGGTCCCCCCTGAGCCTCCCTTTCTCCGGGGTGAGCTGCCCCAGCTCCCCCAGTTGCTCCTACTGCTCCAGCCCCTTCTCCAGCTCTGTTCCTTTCTCTGGACACGCTCCAGCCTCTCAGTGTCTTGCTTGTTGTGAGGGACCCAAAACTGATCCCAAGATTTGAGGTTTGACCAATACAGGGGGACTGCCCTGGTCCTGCTGGCCACACTAGTGCAGTTACAGGCCACATGTCATTTGCCTTCTTGCCTACCCGGGCTCGTGTTCAGGCACTGTCAACCAACAGGAAAGGTTAAAGAAGAAAATCTCACTAAAAGGTGCTGGAAACCTCATTTGTTCTTCCTCTTTGGGTTATGTGTAAACAAGGACTAAGGGGAGACCAAAATTCACAACACAGCAAGCTGTTCAAGGGCTCTGCAAAGCAGTGCCCTTCCCCAGGTCACCTGTGAATCCTGGGATAGAAAGAAACAACATATATTGATAAAGATAATAGCACATGGCTTCCAGCATCACAAGTGCCACCGTATGGAAAGACAGATCCCAAACGCAGCCCATGAACTCCGCGCTTACCGACACAGACACAGCCCTAAACGATTTTTCAGCAATGACCTCACCTTGGATTTCTTGACAGGCTTTAAATAATGGCAACATATGTGAATATCACCTAGAAGGTCAAGAGCAAAACCCTCAACAGAGGCTCCTCTTGCATTTTCAGCATTTTTCCCTTACAGTTTCTGCCCCGCAGCTGCTCCCAGCTTCCCTCCATGGAAGCTGCTGGTGTGTTAGTTTCAGAACTGGTGCCCAACACTTACCAGGTTAGGAGAGGAGATTATCTTACTAAAACTCATATGCATTTTATGTTTACAGTTAAAGATGGAGAGGCAATCTGAACCTGCTGTTTTCTGTGCTGGGTGAGGGTCAGGGCTGTCCCTGAGCCAGTGAAATTGTACCACACCCCCTTTATCTTTGCTATCCCTAACAAAGTACCACATGGCTTTCCTGTTTGCTGACAAAGACTGACACCAATTATTCAGCAAGCAGCAAATTTCATGTCATATCAGGATCAAAACCTCCAAAGCCTGTAACAAGCAGAACCACCAAAATACAGCTATCTTCCCTCTGTTCAATACATAGAAGAAAACAGGAAAAAGTAACATGGAGACTGCTCTGGGGAGAGCAAACCAGGGATTGTCCAGGTTATCAGTGTTTCCCAAGGGAAAAATTCACCCTTGACCAGAGACTTGTCATAAAGAGCCGGATGGGTGACTGTCCTGAGGATCTGCTCAAGCACTGAGCAGGAACTCTCTGGCGAAAGACATGCTCCAGGCTACCCTGGCACAGCTGCAGCTGCTGTGCTGGTACAGCTTTGCCTCTCACTAACCCATTCCAACCATCATGCAAGTGAGCACTTGCACACTGCTCCACATCCAAACTCACAGGAGCTTCCTGCTGTACCTTCCACATGGAGGAGTTTTATTCTGCATTCAAATGGCTGCTGGGTATTTGGTGGGGCTAGAGCTCAGCACCTCTGACCAAGGCAGGTTTTTAAATTAATGATAATGTTAATTAATGATCCTGCTTTTGGAGATTTGGTAGCAAAGCTCATTCAGATCAGGAGGCAGCTGCTCATCTTCCAAATATAGTACTCATTTCTGAGTAAGAACAACAGGTTTCTGCTTGGATTTGATTCATCTCTCCTGCCCCGCCATGAGGCATTGTATAATTATGTCAAGTTTAAGAGTAAAGCAATCTGTTCCCATCACCTTCCTCTGCTTCCCCTTCAAGTCTTTCATCAATGACTGGCAGCACATGGAATACTCAGGTGTGGAGCAGAGCTGCTTTAAATGTGCTCAGCCCTTTCCCTTTCTGGGAGAGGAGAGGGTGTTTCTAGGGAAGGGGAGTGATGGACAGGAGAAGGGAAAGCTTAGCAGGAGGATAGCTTGATTTAAAAAAAGAAAAAAAAAAAGTAAATTTAAACTTACTGAAGTTTCCAGAGAACACAACCTCGATGCAAAGGCTCCACTGCATCCAGAGAAACAGCTTCACCAAGCAGATCCCTTCCTTCCCTCCACCCTGAGAACACACCTTGTCCTCAGAGGCTTTAATATACAAACACCACCTCACAGCCAAGCTCATGGCACACACCAAACCTCTGCAGGGAAACATCAGAATCCACCCCATCAGGGCAATTTTTCCCCCATGCAAAGCAGGCTCTCCATGAACACAAATTGAGAACATCAGTGCCTGATGCTCTTCTCCAAGCTCAACACGCATTTCCTCTCCTCTCCTGCCAGAACGGCCTCAGGCTCCTCTCTGTGCCCTGCAAAGCCCCAAACACCCACGGTTTGCAAAGGGCAAGGTGGCCCAGTGCCATCAGAGAGCCCCTTGCACAACCACAGCACTGACTTGCCACCAACAGGAGACGTCCTGGGGAGAACAGGAAAAATAGTTTTCCATTCACAAAAATATTTTCCCTTCCATTTGCTCACTTGCTAGCACTTGAGTGTGTTTTTATCCCCAGGTCAGTGCTCCACAGCCTAGGCTGGTGGAAAAACTCCTACTGGGGGCTTCTTCATATTATAAAATACAGCAATTTCCAGGCCAGCTAACTGCTTTTCAATATCCAAAATCATCACACACACACACACAGACAATAAATCATGCTGTTTGACAACAACCAACGCTCCAGAATTTAAGACAGAATAAACAGGCCAGTTCATTATTTAAATAGGTCCGATCGTTAAGTCAAAGCAACTTGTTTCAACCATTTCCACCCACTGATCTAACAAAGCAGGTACTTACCCAGAGATGAGACCGCCAGCCCAAGCACACAGGTGAGACACCAAAATCCATCGTGGGGCAGTAGATAGAAGAGAAAGAAGAGACACTGGTTAAAAAGCAGTTCCAGCTAGACACAGAAAACCCAGGCACCCACCAGAAAAACCCCTCGAGCCCCAAAGCGAGTGCTCACACTCGTACCCAACTGAGCAAAGCAACAGAGCCAACGTCAGTATCTGACTCCTCCAGAAGCGAAGGTGGAACCGGACGTTCACGGTCAGCCACTTCTCAGAAATGTAAACACCAAGTGGGGAAGGAGAAAAAAAACAACCAAAACCATCAGCTCGGCATTATCTAACGCTGATAAGAGAGTGAGCAGCGAGGCAGACACCGCATGCCTGCAGGCTCCGGTGCCAGGGCACAGCTGCGGGCTGGCCCCTGCACCTCTGCGCCCACCCAGCTCCTCCGCACTCACACAACTTCTCCTGCAAACTTCTGCAGGGCTGGACACAGCCCAGCGCCGCCGGGCCCGGCTCTGCAGGGCTCCTACTGAGCCCTCTAGTGGGCTTCAAAAACCCCACAAAACACCAAGAGCCTTAATTTAATTAACACTCGGCCAGAGGCCTCTAAACCCTAATCCTCTCAACAAAAGGATCATTAACTAAATGAAGAGATTCAAGAGAGCAACGGTGCTCGCAGCCGCGGCAAGGCTGGCTGTGTGCTGGGCACACACCCCAAATTCAGCCCATACAACAGCCCCACCGAGGCTACAGGGACCTGCCTGACACCACCCAGTCAAGCACTCACAGCACAAGTGTGGCGTGATGCCAGACTAAACCGTCACCCTGCCGTGCCAGAGAATCACACAATCATGGAATGGTTTGTGTTGGAAGGGACCTTAAAGCCCATCTCATTCCAACCCACTGCCACAGGCAGGGACACCTTCCACTAGACTAGGAGAGATGGGCACAAGCCCATACCCATCCTTTGGGATGCACCTTCATACTGACAATCCCAGTGGCATCATCTCCATTAGGACTGAAAACACAAACTACTGAACCAGGAGAGGAGCTGGAGCACCATTTGGTTTTTTTAAGTGTTATTATCCAGCCTGGATGCAAGTAGAGACCAGCTCTCCTTTCAAGCAGCAGCCTCAGTCCCTCAGCTGAAGGCTGGGAAAACACCTCCACCTTGCCCAGACCTGCCAGCATGAACAGCACGAAGGGCTCTCCTTACCAAGGAGTTAGGGTGGACCTTGGCAGAATTCACAGCACACAGGGTGCAGTTATAGAAAAGCCTTCACAGTCAAAGGTTCCCAGCCCACAAACCTCACCCCAACGTGACAGGGATCGAGATCTTGCTCTTTGCCGGTGGCTCTCTTGGAAAGTCACCTCCAGCTTCAGAGCCACACAGAGGATGCAGAGCAGCTGTGAGGAGCACATCCGTTAGACAGCTCATTAGTGTGGTGAACAGGAACAGCTGAGCTTAATTACAGGGCAGGAATCACTCCCTCTGGGTTTGGATACCATCAGCAGGGCCATGCTGCCCCACAGGACAGGCATCCCTCAAAAGTGCCCATAGCTAATGTCACCTCTGCCCATGCTGAGTGGGATCCCAGCTGGGGCTGTAATGGTCTGCAGAGCCTCAGGCTCCAAATGTGAGAAAACAAAATGAGCAAGAATTCAGATGCTGCTTGCAGAAAAAACCTCCCTGCCAGCAGCAGCCTGCACAGGTCTGGAGATGCTAGTGCAACTCACCTATAGGCACTGGTCCCCTAATTTTGGTGCTGTGTGTGAGCACCCCAGTCTCCAAAGCAGCTTCTGAGGCTCAAATCGAGCAATTCACCAGGACAGAGACAGCAGTGGTTGCTGGTGGGGTACACCCCAGAGGATGCCACAGCCTGGGCAGGGTTTTTGGGATGGCCAGGAGATGCTTTAGTGTACTATCTCTCCTCAGACCAACACAGCCTTCCCTGGAACCTCAGCCCTCTAGGATGCCAGGCAAACTGATCACAGACCCTCCATGTTTGGGCCTGAATGCTGGACAGCATTTCTAGAGGTTTCCATTTTTAGTCTTTGCCCCTGTCTCCTCCCTGCATCTCCTCAGGATGTGCCTTCAGGATAGAGAGACACATCAATGCCCCCTTTCCCAAAGATGCAGGAACAACTGCTCCCAGAACTAATGAGTCTGTCCTGCCCTGACCCAGGGCAGTTTTCATTGTACACAGAATAAGCAGTCTTCTCTATGTTCACCTCCTGGGAAAATCCGAAGAGCTCCCATGTCCCCAGCCTGGGAAAGAACACAGATGGTCACGGAGATTAACGCATACAGAGAATTAACCACCCTATGCAAATGAGCTCCAACCCAGCGCTGCCAGGTGGTTCGAGGTCCAGCACTTGGATGTGATCATCATGGCTTGCCAAGCTCTGGTAACAGCCTGGTATTGACCAGGACAGGGGCCAGGAACCTGAGCAGGATGAAGACAGTTTATAGGGAAGGCAGAATGCAAACTGCTGGAACCAGGCAGCTGCTGAAATCACACTCACCTCACGCTACAGCCAAGGAAAAAGCAGCAGTGCCAGAAACAACCCTGGTCAGCAGCAGCACAGATTAATTCTGCACTTGGGTATCTCATATGTTCCCACTCAAAGGTAGTTCAGATGGAGCAAGCAGTGCTGC
This sequence comes from Parus major, assembly GCF_001522545.3. NCBI lineage: Eukaryota > Metazoa > Chordata > Aves > Passeriformes > Paridae > Parus > Parus major. The sequence continues at coordinate 6,534,177 of NC_031791.1, forward strand.
AACTACAACATGAGCCATCTGTGGCTCTGCATGCTGCTCACACAGCACCAGGCGCCCACAGGATGGCAGAGGAAAAACCATAGCGGCTCCTCTGCCTTTCCTAGAAGGCTGAAGTCGTGGCACCCAGCTGAGGCATGGGATCTGTCAGCACAGCACACTGAGATGGACCACATAACCTTCCCAAGAAAGGCAGGGTTTCTCCAGGATACCTCCTAGGGAGGAGCTGCACCTCAAACCCACCAGCAATTGGTTTAACTCTTATTTAATCTTTCCTCAAAACCGTTTTACTTTCCCTTAACACTTAAAAAAATTCCAACAGACACAGACATCTTGCTCAGCCGGTGCCCAGCTGGCAGTGGATCCTTAGGGCCAAGTTTCAGGCCATGCCATGATGCAGATGACTGCGTTTGCTATTAAAAGCCTCTGCTCTGCTCCCGAGGAAATTCTCAAGCAGTGCTGACCCTGTCTGCCAGCCTGGGAGCTCTGAGCAGCCACAGATCAGCTGAGACCAATCCCAGCCATATGGGAGAGGTTCACCTCCACGTCAGACACGGCACCTCCAGCACAACATCAACACAGACGCACAAAGTCACGTTACAGCTCAACGTGGCTCTGTGCCGGGCTGTCATCTTAACATCTGCCCTGCCTTGCTCCCACACTCATGTTTGAGTTCACCTGGGGGCAGAGAGGCAACTTGTGCTGTCCTGTCCAATACATACCCTCAGCACAGACAAAGAGCTCCCCTCAAGTGCTGAAGTGCCCACAAGAAGCTTACCCCATCTCCAGGGGGTTTTGGAGAGTGGATATAGAAATACAAGCCTCTGGATGGCAGGCACTATCCAGTGAGCACCTAAATCACTGCAGCAGCCAGAGGGATCAGGTCATGGAGGTCACTACACAGCTGCCTTTACACCCTGCTGATGCTTTGAGGCATCAGTCCACCCCACTCCCCACAACAAAGCTAAGAAAACACTGAGTTTTCCAGGCCCTAAGGCTCAGAGCTGCCCTTCACTGCCTTGTTCACAACAACTACCAGATTGCTGTAATGCCACTGCAGTCAACTCTGAAAGCTCCCAGTACATGCCAAGCCTCACATCCCCTCCTTAAATCCAGTCCTGGTCAACTGCGGCCAGATGTAATTATCTACATGAAAGGCACTCAAAGCCACCTCTAATAAGAGAATGTATTCAGGCTGGGGTTCCTCCTCCTCTGCTGCTTTCCAGGGCTCAAAAACTTGCCTCACATGAAGTGGACCAGCAAGAACTTCACCTCAGTCCTTGTTACAAAACCTGCCTTTCCCAGGAATGGAAGGAAAAGTCAGGTTTCTCAGTCACCTATTCACAAATGAGCAGAGAACACTTTAACAGGATTTGTTCATTTAATTGAATAGCACACGGGGGCTTTATTTGTGTTGGCAAAGGGCTTTGGGGTGAGCAAATGGAGGAGCAAAGGCAGGCCCCATGCCCCAGAACACTTCTCAGGAGCCATGAAACATGTCCAGGTTAAGCCCACAGCCTTACACAGGCCAGGATGGGCCTGGGGTGGCTCTCACAGCCTCAGCATCCTTCCACAGGGGTTCCCAGATGCCCCAAATCACCCCCAGGAAGTCACCACCAGGGTTGACACTGCACAATAAGACACCCCAAGTTCACATCAAGCCTCTTCTCCTAAAATCTGCCAATGAGCAGCAGTTTTGGAGCCTTCCTGGAGCCTCAGAGTCCATCTTGAGGGGGTTGAGACAGCAAAAAGCTGTTCCAACACGCCATTTGTGACCTCACACAGACTCCAAGTCAGGAGCCCAGACAGTGGCTGTGTGAGCCCTGCCCACGGTGCCCCATCCCCATCTGGTAGTCCAGGATTTTCTCAGGGGGCATCAGGAGGGGACTAGACACCAACCATGCTAATTGGATAGACAGAGAGCCCTGCAGCCCTACAAAGCTGCAAGCAGCTGCTCAGAACCTCTTGTGATCCACAAAAATAGCTTCATCTACAGAGCATGTATTAAACACCACAAACACCCTTTTCTTCCCTCTGTGCAAAGTTCATTTTCCTCTCACTGCAGTCCCAAAACAAAATCCAGCCGTGCAGATCAAACCAAGAAATGTAGCAAACTTTGAGCATGAACAATAGCAGGAGGATTTTCCAGACCTTCAAGCTTGTTTGGCAAGTCCCAGATTATGTAAAGCACTGCCATTGTTAGGGAAGCCATGCCCTATGCCGGAGCCAGCTGGCACCACACACCCCAGCCAGCACTGCCTGCAACGGCAGTGGGGCTTGTGCAACACCACAAACTCCTTCCCAGGCACTTCCACTGCAGCAGTCACTGCCTTTCATTTTACACCTCACTCTTTTGTGATTAATCATCTCCCCAGGGTCCGGGTTTTCCAGCCCATCCTGCCCAGGTGTTTGATGGCCAGGATGAAGAGTCTCCTTTGTGTCCAAAGGGTGGCTTTACTACAGCTGTGCCCAGATGTGAAGGATCCCCTTCCATGGCTTAACTAATCCTTGGCTTTTCTGCCAGTTGGACCATGCCAGAGGGCTGGAGCGCTTATCACTGTGCACACATCCTCTGGGAAAACAATATGAGAGCCTGCACTCATTCCACATTCAGCACCCAGCTAGAAAAACCCCTGAAGCAGGCAGAATGCTAGCTGGCATCCCTGGTACCTGGCTCCACACCTGATCCATGTCCCTGGCAATGGCCTCGCACATGGCCCCGGCACATTTACCTAATTAAGACTTAATGAAGTAGGGAGATCTATCGTGGGCCTGGCAGGTGAGCAGACGTGCCCCCTGAACCTAGTCACTGCCAAGGAAAGTGCACTGCTGTCTCCAGGGTGAATCAGCAGGAAAAGCTCAGGCCGGGATGCTCAGCCCTGCAAATTCCAGACCCTGCTGCTTTCTCAGTGCCAGGGATGGAAAATGCTCTGGTCATCAGCAGCCTCTAGTGGGGAGAGGTGGGCAGCTGTGGTGGCTGCTTTGGCCAGAGCCCAGAGCCCCAGCCAGCCCACCCTGGCTGTTCTCAGCAGCTCAGAAGGGGATGGCATGACAAAGTCCCGATGTCATGGTATGGGGGACCCAAACCATCATGGCTTCATTGGAATAACCGCTGTGTGAGACTGCTCATCCCCCAAGTGCTAGTCCCAGGCTACATAGGGACAACCAGCTGCAGCCCCTCCTGGTGAATCCCAACTCAGAGGCTCACACAAATCACTGCATGAAGCAAAACTCATAAAAAGGACAACCAAGACATCCCTCTCCTTCTGGGCAGCTCACTGAGAGACACCTCCAGGCTAACGATGCACAAGTCCACCCCCTTCCCAAATCACACCTCCAACCACAGCATCCAGCATGGCCAAGAGCCAGTTATGACCCTAATCTTCCAGCCACCACAGCCTCAAGCCTCTTCCTGCAGCTGTGAACACACAGGTGAAGCTGCTGAGCAGAGACAGGTCAATTCCTGCTCTCTGGGACAGGGACCACCTGCCTTATCCTCTGGTTTTTATTCTGGGAAATAGCTGGGGGGGGAGCTCAGAAAAACCTTGCTATACATTAAATCAGTGACATCATTTCAAAGTGCCCTCCTCAGAAAACAGCTGATGTTTTTGCCTTTTCTCTGAGAGATCCTCTCCCTGACATTGGCTCCAAAAGGACCGTGCCAGCCTGGGGGGACACGCGGTGCAGAGCGATGCAGCTGCCGGCAATTCCAGCAGCTGCCAGGCTGCGCGTCAGGAAGAGGGAGCCTCATCCAGCAGCACTGCTGCAGATGAGAAGGCACTTTCTCTCCTCAGCAGGTTTCAAGCCTTCTCAGAAGGCCTGAAGTTTCTCCTAAGCACGAGGAAAAGCAAAATGAAGGGACAGGAGAGCCCCACATCCACAGAACATGGGAAGCAGTTTGATGCACAGATCAACTTTTTGCTGCTGCTGACTCACCATTATCATCATCACAGGCAGAAGCAGTGTGTGCCCCAATTTTAACAGAGAAACTAAGGGGCTGGCAGCACCAGAAGCTGGAGGAGACCCATGTCTACACAGGCCCCAGAACTGGGAGAGGAACTGTACTCCTAGGGCGATGCAAATTGTTCCACATGTTTCAGCTGCCTCCTCTCAGAAACAGGGATGGTGCAGCTGCACCACCACGGCACAGTGGCCATGAGCAGGGTAATGGCTCAGAGGAAGGATTAACCCAAACACAGAACCCTGGTTCCACCCCAGCTCCGGTGCAAGTTACTCCCATGGACTAGCCAGGTTACTCTGGCAGAAAGAGGATGCAAAAGAGACCTGACTCTGTCTCTCTCCTACAGCTGAATCTGTGCTTCCACTAAGCCTCAGGAAGGAAGCACAGGAACGTTCTGGGACGCACCTTGCAAGAACCCAACTTGCTCCCGTGCTCCAGGGCAACTTCTGTTCCACGGGGCAGCAGAGATTCCCTGCACCACCAGCCCTTCCCATGCCGGCCGTTTGCTCCGCCTCAGCTGTTCCCGCTGCCGGGCAGTGGCAGAGCATGAGTGACATGGGCCAGAGTGACATGTGCCAGTGCCGGGGGCCGACGGGGCACCCCAAACCTGGGCCCAGCAGACCTTGCACAGCCTGACCTCCTGCAGGGCACGTGTGACCGACATCAGCCCCCGTAGTGTCTGACCCCTGGCTCAGCCTCACAGCCCCACCGCAGCCCCTCCTGCTCACACAAACCGCACAGCAAGTGTTGGTTTTCCCCAGGCGGGCGGCTCGGCGTAAGGCAATCCTCGGGCGAGGAGGCGGCTCCCGGCAGCGCCGAGCCAAGGCACACCCCTCCATTGCAACACAGCCCTAAAGATAGTCCCTGTCCCCCGCTGTCCCCTGCCATCCCACCAGCCGCTCGGACCCCTCCGGGAAGTAGGGAAGGCAGACGCCAAAGGCACGGACTGACGAGCAGGTTCACCAGCCTTTCGTCCAACCACGACTGCAGGAGGGCGAAATTCAGGAGAGGAAGAGATTGCAGGAACCGCGGGGCACGCCGCACACGAGTCTGGTTGCAACATCAGCGCAAAATGGCCCCATCGAAGAGGGAACGTGAAGACATCGACCCCCTCCTCGGCGCAGGGAAGTCAATGGGAGGTTTCAGCGCAGCCGGGACAGGAATGGACGGCAGGAGCAGCCCCCGCGGCCCCGCCACTGCCGCCGGCTTTGAGAACCGTCCCGGCGGGCGCAGACGGGGTCTCGACGAGACATCGCGGCCGCCCCGAAGCCACAGCCTGAGCTGCTGCATCTCGGGCACAGCCCCAGGAACACCGAATGCTCCAAGAACCAGAGCTGGACCCGAATGCCAAAGCAGGAGCTGCCACCTCTTAGGAAAGGTCGCTGCCGTGACTGGAGGGGACCCCAATCCCCGAGGCTGCACCTGCCTTTGCCCCTCCACTGCACCAGTGGAAACAGGAGCACAGGGGGAAACATCCGAGTCCCAGGGTTGGTACTCCCCGTGAGGCGGTGCCCCATCCACCTCCTCAGCATGAATCCACTGTGGGTGACCCTCCGCCCCACATCCTCCCCCGCAGCCCCACTCAGAGTCTCTAGAACAGCCCTAAGTGCAGCCCATTCCCCCCAAACCCAGCCTGACCCTACTGGGGATCCCCCCCACTCCAGAGCACCTCACTTCCCTTCTATCCCATAGGCTTCCTGACAGCGCTGCAGTCTCCCTGAACTCGCTCAGTCCCTGAACATCTCCCATTCCTCCGTAACCCCCCTGCTCCACATCTCAGTCACTGTGGGTCCCCCACACCTAGACGGACATTCCCACCCCCACCCCCTCCAGCCCTTGAGCACCCTAAAACACCTCACATCCAGTTTGACCTCTACGGGTGCCCCTGGTTCTCGCAACCCCGGGTCACAGGCAGCCTGACCCCACCGGAGACCCCCTGCTTCACAGCACCTCATGTCCTCTGGCAACCCTTCCACTCCATAACCAGCCTGAGCCCCCATGTGCCTCCACAGCACCACAACTCCTCCTACAACCCCGCAGCCCATGACCAGACTGACCCACCGCGGGTCCCCCTCAGGAGCCCCAAATCCTCCACAAGTTGCCTGACCCCTATACTCTGCAAAGTACCCCAGGACTTCCACAGCACCCCCGCACCCCATAACCTGCCTGACCCCTACAGTCCTCCCCCCCCCCAAAAAAAAACCCTCTCTCGCCCCAAAATAGGCCTGACACCCAAGGAACCCCCACTTCCCCCCGTGACCCCCGGCCTCCACCCGCTCACCGGGGCCGCCACTCCGCTCCGCTCTGCTTCTACCTGCACCGCCGGCCCCGCCCCCTTTGACGTCACCCCTCGGGCCCCGCCCCTTGGCCGCGCCCACTAGCTGCCGCCCCCGCCCGCCAGCGCGCGGAGGGGGCGGGGCCAGCGCGCGCCGCTGCAGTGGGCGGAGCCACAGGTGACGGGCGGGGGCGGAGCCGGGAGATTCCTCCCAGCCCCCGTGACGTCATAGGCCCGTATAAGGAGAAGGTGCCCCAACGGGTTCCCCCCGCGCCAAGGCGGAGCCCCAAAACCGGCAGAATCAGGGCTTTTGTAGATTTTTTTTGCTTATTGTCACTATTTTCCGAAGTTTTCTTAGGGAAAACCCCGTCCTTGTTGGCGGCTGGAGGAGCTGGGGGTGTCCCGGTCCCGAGCCCACCGCAGGAGGCCGGGGCCGGTAAGGGCGGCAGGGTCCCTGAAGTGCCCCCAAACCCGACCCCATCCCTGGGGCCACGCCCGTGTTATCGGTGCCGCGCAGGCGGCGGCTGCGGAGATAAGCGGGAATAGGGCCCCGCGAGGACGGGGGTGCCGGTGGCGGCAGGATGGAATTCGGCCCCGGCACCGAGGGCCTCGCTTTCCTCTCCGCTGGCCTGGCGGTGCTGGCCCCGCGGTGGCACTGGCTGCTGCCTCTGGGCTGCGGTAGGCGGGTGCTACCCGGGTCACGCTCGGGAGCCGGGTCCCCGCAGCACCCCTGGGGCCCCGCACGCCCCCGTACCCTGCCCTGGGACCGGGGTGTCCCCATGGGGAGGCTCCTGGTGCCACCGAATGGTCACCGCCCTGGGGACACTGGCGGGGACCGTCACCGCATGTCCCCTGCTGTCTCTCCCAGGGCCACTGCAGCCCCCAGATCCTGCCCCGAGCTCAGAACCTCAACACCACGCAGCTCAGGTGTGACAGGGGTTTGTTCCCCCTCACCAGCTCCTCGCTGGAAGCCCTAAGCCTTCCCCAGTGAGGATGAAGTTTTGGGAGCAGGAAGAAGCTCCAGGCCCTGCCGCGGTGCAGGAGTGGGAGAGGGGGGAGTCCCTGGCTAATGTGATGAGAGGGGGATGAATCCGTAAGCTGTTAAGCCACTGCAAAGCCCCTCGTGTTCTGGCCCTGTTATCACCAACTTCTGCTCACATCTGCTCCCAGGGCTATTTTTAATCTGGTATTAAGGACTTGTGGGTCCTTCAGCAGGCAGAGGGGGGCTCTGCTTGCTCCCCCTCCAAGCCATGGAGTGATGAGCTGTGTTTTGTGGGCTGCAGAGGTGCCTGTGACACACTAACATCAATCCTGCTGCTATTGGGAATGGGAAAGGAATGCCCTGTCACCCCCACCACCTTCCAGCACCCAGCCATCAACTCTCTAGAGGGTCCCAGCACTGGGGAAAGGTCAGAGGTGGAACCAGGCAGGAGCCTCACACAAACGGATGAGTTCAGGGATATAAAAAATAAAGAGATATTTATTAGCATTGAGTAAAGTACAACCTCAGTTTGAGGCTCAGCAGCTGTATGAATGGCAGGAGAGAAGCTCAGAGAGGGGAAACAGCCTGAGCAGGGCTGTGCCAACAAGGTCCTGGGACTGTACAAAGGCCTTAAAAACAGAAACAACATCTGATAAATTATTTACAGTTCAAATTGATTACAGGAGAGTGCAGGCTCAGAAGCTGCAGCAGGCTAAGGGAAGGAGCAGATGCTGGCATGGGACATGGGCCCTGAGCTGGTGTGTCAGCAGTCTGGAAGTTCAGGGCAGCAGCTGGGGACAGCTGGGACTGTCCCTTGTCAACAGGTTCTAATTTGGGGTAGGAAAATGTGGTGAGGTGAAGCCTTGGGGCTGTTGCTCCTGCCTGTCTGGAACAGGAATTTTTCACTATTTCCAGTGGTGATAGGCAGGGATGATTTAAGAAACAGGATCGGGTCCTGTACCTGGATGTTTCTACTAAAAATCAGAAGATTTTTCCACACTAGACTAGACCTTAGCAGTCCCACCGAGCTGCCAAGGTGCTGCTGGACATCAGCACTGGCACTGCCTGCTGATGGCCCTTCCTGGAGCTATGGGCTGGCAATGGGGCCCTTAATGGCACAGAGACTCTGCCAGGTGTGTGGCCAGGAGGGAATCCCACCCCTGGGGACACCAGTGCCAACAGCTCCCCGTGGCACTGCCCCAGTAACTCCAGATGGGATCTGCTCCATTTACAAATATGAGAATTTCTCTTGCCAGTACCTTAAGCTCTCCAGAGAGACTGGAGCTGAACAGTGTTCCTCCTACTTACAAACATCCAGAGCTGAAACAGCCTCACTGTGCATGTGTGAGCCCTCTCCCACCCCAGAGCCATTTCTGACAAGATTAGGAAGAAATTCCTCCCTGTGAGGGTGGTGAGACCCTGGCACAAGTTGCCCAGACGCTGTGGCTGCCCCATCCCTGGAAGTGTCCAAGGCCAGGTTGGATGGGGCTTGGAGCAGCCTGGGCTAGTGGAAGGTGTCCCCATCCATTGCAGGGGGTTGAAATGAGATGAGCTTTAAAGTGCCTCTCAACCAAAACTACTCCACGGTTCTGTGAAATGCTCATCAAGGCACTAAAAGCTGCCCAGAGCAGCACGTGCAGGGGACACATTTTGGTCAGGCAGCCTGGTCCACCCCCAGCTCATGCTAGAAGAACTTTTGGGGTCAGAATCAGGAATTGTGCTGTGGGCAGGAGGCAGGCAGGAGCCACACGACTTTTCCACTCTCCCTTCTGGCCAGGGGGGAACATAGATCAAGTTTGCAGCTCAAGCTTGCTTCTGGTTCCTTCACTGACCTCGCACCACTGTGGGTGGGGGTCAGGGGGCTGGGGCAGCTGGGGCTCTTCCCCCTCAGCTCGTTGGGAAAACCACAGGGACCACTGTTGTTGGAACGGTGCTGCTGTGGAAGGCTCAGGGGGAGAGGCTGCACCCGGGACACAGCCACAAAAGCACTGCAGAGCCCTCCTGCACACCGCAGATCTGGCAAGACAGGGCTATTGCTGCTCAGTCTTGACGTGGTCTCCGATCATCCGACGATGGTGTGTGGCCAGGAAGATGTCATTGTCTCGAGGGCAGTCGTAGTGGCAGGAACACATCTTGATGAACATCATCTTCCTCTGGAAGAAGTCTCCCTCAGGGCAGCGGAACTCCACGTCCTTGGTGCTGGTCAGGAACGGGGTGCAGCAGCGCCCGTCCGAGCAGCTGCCGCAGAACCGGGGCCGGTAGGAGCGGGTGCTGGTGCATCCCGAAAACTCAAAGTGGAAGCTCTGGCGCTGCTTTGGGGTCCGCACACACTTCTTCCCTTTCTAGGGAGAGAGCAGGTGGATTAACATGGACGTGACAGGAAAGGTGCACTGAGGCCTGTGCTCTGACCCCATCGCTGGGCAACGGGACACAGAGGAAATGGAAGCACAGAGCAAATCCTGTGAGCCGGGATCATTCCCAAGGCTGTCCCCAGCATTTGGGGGGCCGTGTCCCCTCTCCTCCGGCACCATACCTTGATTTTCTCCATGGAGAAGTTGCAGGGCCGGACCATGCAGAGCCGGGTCTCCTTCTGCAGGCGACACTGGGGGTTGTCGTTGGTGACGCGGGCAGAGATGCCCATCCCGCAGCTCCGGGAGCATGTGCTCCACTCCGTGGTCTGCACCAGGCAGTTCTCCTGCAGGTTGTTCAGCTCTGGCTTGTGAGCTGGATCCTCCCTGAAAACTGAGCCATGAGGAAGACACACAAGGCAAGGCTCAGGGGCTTTTCACAAAAATCAGCAGCTCCACAGCTGCTACCAACTCAGTTGAACACCTCAGGAACAGCAGCAAAGGTCTGGTCCATCCCATTAGATCGGCCTCTCAGCAGGAAGGGGATGCTGGTGAGCAGGGGCCATTTCCTACACAGCCCAGCTCCAGCCAGGTCTGCTGTGACACTTCAGGACACAGGAGCCTTCCCATAGCACCACTGAGGTTTCACTTTGTACAGTGTCTGCCTGAGCTGGAGTTGATGTTCCCAGAGCAGCCATTCCAGTCCTGTCCCCTGCAGTGGGAGCTGGAAAGGTGTTGGTAACACACCAGTGTTTTTGGCTACTGCTGGGCAGGGCTGGCACAGCATTACTGATGTCTCTCCAACATTCCCCCCTGACCAAGGGGCTGGGAGTGGGCAAGACTCAGGGAGTGGACAAAGCCAAGACAGCTGACCCAAATTCACCAAAGGGATATTCCAAACTGTATGATGTCAGCTCAGATATAAAAGCTAAGGGAAGGAGGAGGAAGGGCAGGAGGGGAGAATTCACTATTTTCAATGTTTGCCTTCTGGCACAACTGCTTCATGTGCTGAAGCCCTGCTTCCCCAGAAGTGGCTGGACACCACTTGATGATGGGAAGTAAAGAATAACTCTATTTTTTTTTCTTCTTGTGCACATGCAAACTCATTTTTGCTTTAGTAAACTGCCTTAACCTACAAGTCCCTTTCCATCTATTTTCTCTCCCTTGTCCAGCTGAGAAGGGGAGTGATAGAGAAGCTGGATGGGCTGGACCTGGTGTTTAGCTCTGTAACCCAACACTTGGTACCCACCCCCACCATGATGATGCAAAAAGCCACCACCAGCCCCAAATCAGCTGGTGCCCCAAATCCACCCCTCTTTCCCAGTTCACAGCTCCCAGCCCTATCCCACATGCCCCACTGACCTGCCATGGCTGTTCTAAAGTGGTTCTCCTCGCTGCCCTCCTCACACACCCACTCCTCACAGCACTTATTGTGGAACTTCACCCTCCGGGGGTTGGGGCACTCTGCCGACGGCAGGCGCAAGTCGTCGGAGCAGAGCGGGATGCAGCCGATGGCCCCGTCCATGCAGATGCACTGCAGCTTGCACGTGGGCTGGAAGCTCTCCCCGTTGAGGTAGATCTTGCCCAGCAGGTCACAAGTTGCACCCTCACGAGCTGAGGGAGGAAGAGGAGGAGAAGGAGGAGTAAGAAGAAGTCTGAAGCATGACACTGGATAAGCTCCCAGGAGATTCTGATGGGTGTTCTGGGAGGCACCACGGATGAACCACACAAGGACAGAACCTGCAGCTCTCACCTAAGCATATCCCACTGCCTCTGTGGATTTTGGAGAAGTCACAGTAGAATCCCTTGTGATGGTCACAGGGCCTGTGCAAGGAGCAGAGGTCGCCCAGCTGCCGGGCACACACCTTGCAGCAGCCACAGGCATCCCACACGTGGCTGGTACCCGCAGGGCACTGCGGAGGCTGGGAGGGACACTGGCATGGGAATGTGCAGGCCTGTGGTTCTACCTGGAAGGAAAAAAACATGGAGAGAATGAGTCTTCTGCAAGGCAGCTGGGCAGGGAGAGGCAAAACAGGGCTCTGCTGCAAGCACAGACACCCCAGAGAGAACGGGGACAGCCCTGCTGCAGAGGGGTGTGTGCAGCTCCCAAGGGCTCAGAGGACTCATGTTTTCCTCACCCCTATTTCATCTGGAGCTCAAGGCGAAAAAAGCAAAAAGATGCCTCTGTGAACCAGGGCCAAAACAAACAGGACAAGTGGTAGCTCAGAGTCCCCAGCACAGCTGACCCTCCCTGGAAGCAACAAAGTAGTAATCATTAACAGTGAGAAATTCCACCTTTTACACAGGACAAATATCAAAGCCTCTGCACCAGCGTCAGACCTGGAAAAACAACGTGTAGAGCAACAGGATTTGCCTGAAGCCAGGCAATGGGACTGTGGGGATGCTGAAAACCAACCCAGAAGCTCCTGAGTTTCATTTTGTCCCCTGCATCTCACACTTCCCTCCTTATTACATGTGCCCTTTCCTTTGCATTTCTCAAGGAACATAGCATATCCAACCTTCCTTGGGACCTTGTGAGTGCATAGGTGCCCTGCTTTGGCAGCATTTCACTGGACAGCCCTTGAAACCCACCCTTAGCTTCATGACACTTCAGACAATAAACAGAGACCAGGCCACAGCTGAAGCAGGGTTACCTGCTCTGGAAAACCCAGATGTGTCCATCATCCCAGTCACTGAGTGTGTGCCATCCCTGTCCCGCATCAGCTCAGAGCAGGAGCACCAGCTCAGCTCTGGCTGTGCCCAGATTTGGACAAGATGTCCAAATCTTGTCCAAATACCCTGACTGTGGACAGTGCAGAATGTGTGGTCTCCAGAGATCCTCTGAAACCTCCTCAGAAACATCAGTCACAGCTCCAGCCTAGTTCTCTGCTCAGATCCTGCCCCTCCAAATTCCCCCTTGCCCCACTCCATGCACCACTCCACTATTCTGGACACGGCTTGTCTCCCACCCAGGGCTGACACAACCCTGGCACATGGACGATGCCACCAAAACACTCTGGGACCTTGCACTGCTATGATCAGGGTGGAGAGGGAAGCATCCAATGGGGCAGACCCGTCACAGCTCTGTTATCACCCCAGGAGGGCAGCAGCTGAGTTGGAAATAGCCTTGAGGGCAGCAGGGAGGGGGACACACACCTGGAACAGGTCAAAAAATGTATCGTGTTATGGCTCTGTTTGCACTTGTCAGATCCCATCCAGCCCTCACTGGTGAAACAGCTTCCTTGGATATTGTGTCTGTTAGCAATCACAGCAGGAAAACTTCTCCAGCTGTTCTGACTGTTGCTCTGAGTTTAGGTCATGTGGGGTCAGAAGGTGCCGACTTCTTTGTACAGCTGTGTCACCAACACAGCGCTTGTGGGACTGGGATTGGGCTAAACATTTCCTCAGAGTCATGGAATATCCCAAGTCAGGAGGGATCCACAAGGATCATGGAGCTCAGCCCCTGACCCTGCACAGACCCCCCAACAATCCCACCCTGTGCCTGAGAGCATCGTCCAAACACTCCTGGAGCTCCGGCAGCCTCGGGGCCGTGCCCATTCCCTGGGGAGCCTGGGCAGTGCCAGCACCTCTGGGAGAGAACCTTTCCTTAACATCCATCTAAACCACTCCTGAAACAGCTCCAGCCATTGCCTCAGGTCATCCCAAGGACTGAGTCCTTCCAGAGCCTCCCTGCTCAGCAGGAATCAGCATAATTCTCCTGGATAACTCCTAGCACAAAGTATTTTGGAAACAAGGCTCTCCAGCCTGCAGCCCAGCTGCTCCCAGCTGACTGTTCTGGAGCCACTCACCAGGACCTGGCATGTCCCAGGAATCAATTCCCAACTACTGAAGTGCATTAAAAGAACTAAAAATACAGAAATCTTCCATACTTTTTTCCATGTAGGCAGCTGCTGGAACTGCCAAGGAATGTGTTACTCAGTCCCAGATGAGTTGAGGGGGGTATGTGAGATCACACAAGAGACAAAGCATTCCTAACATGGGATCTATATTAAGATGTAATCCTTGCACTTAAGAAAAAATAATGGTAACAAGCATTTTCCAATGCAGTGTCAGCCACAGGCCATAGAAAGAAACACTCCCAAAATAGCTCTCCCCCTGAAATCCAAACCAAAACAAGCTCTTTTGGGATAAGAGAACGCAACAGCTTTAAACCCAACTGAGTTGTCTGATCCCTGGCAGTGTCCAAGACCAGGTCAGACAGGGCTTGGAGCAACCTGGTCTAGTGGAGGGTGTCCCTGCCCATGACAGGGGGATGGAATTGGATGGTGTTCAAGATCCCTTCCAACCCAAACCATTCCATGATTCTACAATTCTCCAGTTTTCCACGCTCATTAATCATTGCTGGCACTAGTTATTTCCTTAATAAATTATTTCCTTATTTCCTTAATAACTCATACATGTAAACCAGCCCACCTGGTTCTACCTTCTGTTCACAGCAGCTTCATTTCCTAATTGTATCACAGCTGCTTTTCAGCAGGAGAGCATCTGGGTTCAGATCTGTTAGATCTGGGTGACCCTGCACCCCTCTATGCTGCACCTCAGCTCCCCCAGCCATCAGCTCAAAAGCTGTCATGATTTTCAGGACCCTTCTAAATACTCCCAGATGCTCCCAGCAGTCAGCTCAGATGTGTCTCCCTCCATTGGGCTCCTGTTTGCTGGTTTTATTGCCGAGCAAAGTCAGCCCAAGCTATTTATAATTCCTGTAGCTCTCCTAGGCCTGGTAGAGGAGGGAATGAGCTGGAACAGGGTTTGGTTCACACACACCCAACAGCCAGAGCACTGAAAAGATGGCTGGCCAGGGAGGCTCTCAGGTTGGGAATAGCTGGGGAAAAGTCAATCTTGAACTGACTTCCTTGAGCTCTCCATTACTGAATTTTCTTTCAGAGAGGCTGAATAGTGGGTTACATTGCTTTTGCATATAATCCACTTTGCACCTTTCATTCTGCATTCTTTCCAAGGGCTGCTTCTTGTTCTTCTGCCCAAAGAACTGTCCTAAAACTGCCTCAAAGAACTCCACAAACTGTTCCCAAGAACGGCCAGGATTGGAATTCAGGGTTGCAGACTCAAAGGTACACAAAACCCAACACTTGCACATAACGTGCCACTGACCTTGGTCTAGAGGGATTTAACTCAAAGAACATTTCATTTTCTTCCCTCTGCAGAAAGGGCTGCCCCAAAACGAACTTCTACCTTCACTGGGCATGCTTCTGACTTCAAGTTCACTACAACCTTGGCCTGCCTTCTGTTGAGGTTTGCAGAGCATTTCTGTGAACTCTGAGAGCAGCAGAACAGAACCAGTGTCAGAGATCAAGGCCATGGATTTAAGAAGGTTCTAAAGCCTGGAAGGCTGGCTCACCCTGCTCCTGGCTTTGCTGACAGCTCTTGCATCCATCACAAACACTGTGTGTGAAGCTGTGGGACTCCCAGGAACCCTGAGTGATGGACAAGTCATCCCAGAAGTGCCAACACTCAGACCAGAGGATTCTCTTTCTCTGCTCCATTGTGCTCTCTGCCTCTGACTCCCCAAAATCGTCTGCTCAGCTGACAAGCCAGAACAGGCTCCCTCCCAACTGCCAGCACCAAACCCAGTTACCTGCAAGTAAGAAAAACGGAGAGTGTTCCTCCTGTTTCATATTTACAGAAAACCTCTTCCCCTGCACCCTCAGGAGGGTATAAGGACAGCAACATGAGCTCCCACCACTGCAGCAGGTCTGCAGCACTGTCTGGATTTCTCATTCCTAACCAATGTCCACAGGAACCCAGGGAACCAGCTAAGGGAGCCAAACCAAAGAGGCTGCTTTAAAATGCATTTGGGCTCATGACTGCACTCAGAGGACAGGGAAAGTTGAGTTTTGAGCTGAGCTGGGTGTTTGCAAAGAGCTTTGGGACCCAGGGGTTAATGCTGCAAGGTAGAGGTGATATAATAAACACCCAGCTGGTCTTTTTTAGTGCTTCAAGTCTAAGCAGCCAAAACACAGCTATTAATCCTTCAAACTCCAAATGACTGTGGATAAGCTCTGCTCTCTCCTCATCTCAGGCTCTCAAGGGGCCTTCCTACAGCTGCTGCAGCACATTGTACAACAGCTCCTTTGGAGAGACAAGAACCAGTGACCCCCTTGACAGACAGAACATGGGAATACGGAGACCTGCCCAGGATGAGCCTGAACAAACATAACTCCCAGTCATCGTGGAGCTACTCCCACCTCTGAACAACACAGGAGAGAGATTCAGGAGCAACAGCTCTCATTCCTGCCTCAATCCACAAAGCATCACAGAGTCATTAAGGCTGGAAAAAACCTCTAAGGTCACTGAATCCAACCTAATGCTTAAAGAAAGTCAAAAGTCACTTTTCTAAGGCATTTGGCATGTTTAGGGAAAATCACCGGTCTCAGAGTGGTAACCAAGGGTCGCAGTGGTGGGATTCCTTGTTTTTGTTCATATGAGCCACATGGTGCTGCCAAAGCTGAACCAGAGCAAGAATCAAGACACTCACCCCAAACGGCAGCAGATTCCCTTAGATTGCAGCCCAGTCCATGTTCTTGGCATGAAAGGGGCTGGCACACACTACGTAGTGCCAGGAGCAACCCAACAAACCTCACCAACCAGGAGCTGATTGCCTTGCTCACCAGAACAAGCCCTGCAAAGGGCACCATAAACCCAATTTCACTGAGCCAAAAAAGCACTTACAGCAATTTAATGATGGCAGTGATGTGCCTGATACTGCTGGCATAAGAACAGCACACAAATGTCCGAAGAAGAATCAGCTGCTCTCTCAAGAACTTGTATTAACAGGAAAACAGGCACAAATCCTGCTCTGGAGAGGCTGCAGCCTAATTTTCCCCTCAGGATCACTGCTTTTGGGAGCACACGGGTGGATTCAGTGGCAGCTGGGGAAGGATGGTGATGGTAAAGAATTGGGATATGAGACTGTTACTCCTTGCAATGACATAATGACATAAATAAATGACTGACTTCCCCTCTCTCTGCTCTCTTCTCCCACCTCTAGCCAGGACCGATTTCTGGTTTCCAGGAGTGGGAGGAAACAAAGTCCATTCCCACGTGGCAGGAGCTGAGACATGACACATGTTACAGACTGGATTTAGTTACCCAGCACGTTCGCATCACTCTGCTCGCAGCCCAGCCTCCCTGGGACGCTGGGCAGCAGGGAAGCGCCTCTTAGCCCGAAGCCTTCGCATGCATCGAAGCAAGAAGCTGCAGCGGCAGGCAGAGCTGCTGCAGGGCCGTACGTACCCAGGCAGGGCCGAGGAGGAGCAGGAACAGGGTCCGGGTCAGTGTCCCTGACTCGCCAGGCATCCCGAGGACTGGCAGGAGCGGGGATCCAGCTACTCTCCGCCGCTCCTCCGGAGCCTCCCGTCTCTTTGGAACAAGTTGTACATCAGCTTCTCTCTAAATATCCTCTGGAAGGGGCGGGCCCCGCGCTGAGTGACGGGCTGGAACCGAGCCCAAAAGGGTGCAACAAAAAATGCCCAAATTCCAGGGAACACGGGTGGATTCCTGCGGCTCTGGCGGTATGGGACTGCCACCGCTGCCTGCAGCTTGCCTACTTTCCAGGTGGGAAAATCAAACCCCGGTAAAAGCAGGATTATTAATTTTTAAATGTTCCTCCTTCTACCTCCAAATATGAAGTCTGGCACAGCTTTCCTGACACGGACCTTTTTGGCTCAGTAGGGTCTCTCCCCATGGCCCTCTGCCTGTAGAAGCCAAATTCAAAGCTGAATGTGGTTGCGGAGTTGACTTGTGAAATCCGAAGTTATGTCAGTTCTGGGAGGAACAGTTGTATTTGAGGATTTATTGTGACATTGAAGTTTATCAAGGGATATGGCATTTGGGATGGTGAGGTGGCTGCTGATGTCATTGTAAATATAATGTATATATATGAAAACAATCTTAACATCGTAACTTCAGGAAGAAATGGTGCTCTGAGAGAGCTGGCCAGCAAAAGCACGTGTTCTCTTCTAGGAAAAAAATAAATGCCACCCTGAAGCCTGATCTTGGCAGGATGCAAATCTCAGGTCTGCAGTACCAGAGTTACAGCCCAGAGCATCCAGGGGAAAGACACCAAAGCCTCGCTATCAAAGCATGGGCACCTTGTTTCAGAGCAGGTGAACGATGAGAAACTCAGCACTCCCAAGGATATCTGTGCAACAAGACTGCAGTATGAGAGCAGGTGATCCCCTGAGACCCTTAACAACTGCAAAATTTGGATGTTTAGATACAAGTGTGAGTCACCATCATGGAGAAGCATTTGTGCCAAGGCACGGGCTTGCACAGAACTGCAGAACAAGCCCTGGGAGGAAACAACTGTGCCCACCTGTGAAACATATGCTTCCTCAAGTTTTTCCACTTCTTAACTTACTGAGTGCTTAATTATCCCGAAGGAAAACTGCAGGGAGGGAGGGCATATTTAAGGTGGACTTGGACAGGATTGTTTAAGGAGGCTGTCAGTGCCAGGACTCCTGTGGAGCACAGCTCTGCTGTCTGTGACCACTCTGTGTCTCAGGGCGGGGTTTGTCCTCAACACCTGCACAGGCAAGGCACGGCAGGATGTGCTGGAGGTAATATGGCTTGGAAAAGAGAAGGAAAAAAGGAACATCTCTCTAGTTATGGGCTATGAAGTAACATTACTGGTTCTGCCTACAAATGCTGCATTTTCTCATCCCATTTTATGGACACTGGGATCTGCCACCTCCTGAAGAAGCTGCAGCTCTGCCACAAAGACCAGGAGCCTCCTCTAGTGCCTGTGTCTACACAGCTCAATCCAAAAGGGTGCAAAGGGGAATTCTCTGGATCCCATCCCTCCAAGGACCTCTAGCCTCATCTAAGATCTCAGCCCTAAAATCCAGGTTTCAGACAAAACAGCTCTAACATACTTCCATAATTTACACATCTGCACATCTCAGGAGCCTCAACAGGCAGCAACAGGTCCCTGAGCTCTGGCAGTCTGGGAGGACCTGGAGGGGTGGGTGGCTTCCCAGGACTTCTGTGTAGCTTTCATTAGGGGTTTGAGATTCCAACAGAAGCCTGCCCACACCTTTCCCATTCAGGTTTTGGAAGGATTCCAGCCCATTACATGGAATCAGTGAATAATGTAAGTTGGAAGGACCCTCAGCTCATCTGGTCCTCCTGCAGCCCAACCCAGCCCTGTGGACAGAGAATAAGGGTAGATTTCTGAGACCAGTAGAGATGAGCAGGTCAGTGGTGTCCCCAGCTCAGCCAGCTGCTGCTCTCTCAGCCTTTCCTGCACACAGAAATCTCAGAACAGGAATCCTTGATTAGCTTCCAGCCCACCTGAAACAAAGGGGTGAAACCTTTGGAGTGGCAGGGACTTCTCCTAGCTGAAAGGATTGTTAACCTTGGAATGTAAAACAGACACCTCCAAAATCAGCTGCAAACCTGCTGATTAAAGAGCAGCATCTTCCTCCAAAAGACTGTACAAACTGAGTTACAAACCTTAAAAATTGTTTGGGAAATGTTAAGTGTGAGATTTTCACTTGCCTGTTCTTGATTCTTTTTGTTGTGGTGGTTACAGACATCTGTGAGGTTAGTCTTTTTTTATTATTTTTTTTATTTGTTTCCTTACTAATAGATATTTAGATATTTTGAAGTCTCAAATTACACATGTTTAAGAAAAGACAAGTCCCAAGCTCCATAAAGAGCCTTGTTGTAGGAATGATTGAATTTTACACACATTGATAAGGAGCTTATCTGTGGCTGGAGCCATCACTGCCTTCAGACAGACCAAACTCACACAAGCTGAGTTTGGCTCTCCTCCAGAGAGGACACTCCCTACACAATTCCCCTGGGTCACTTCCCCAGAATCTTGTGTGGTGGTAGAAACCCCCTTGATATATTTAGAGATGACAATTTTATTAGTAATTGTGGAAAGTTATTACAAATGCTGCATTTTTTTCATATCATTTTATCTAAAACAATGTTACTGTTACAAACCTGCTTAAAACACTTCAAATTCAGAACCTCTGTTTTACAGTTTGGGCCATTTGACTTCAGATATGAAATAATAGACATTGTCAAATCAGTTTTCCAAAGCTTTAGTCTGTTATTTTTGCCATTTTAAGGAAGTTAAAATTATTTGAACCAATAATTTGCATCTCTGTATTTTAAATTGTTTCCCCCCTCAGAAACACGATGTCATCTTGCAACAGAGGTACATGAGATGGGTTTGAAGGCAGACTTTAGGTGAATAACAGTCACTTGGGTTTTTTCCAACCTAATCCCTGCAATATAGCCATCAGTCATGTAAAAGAAAAGCTGTAGCTCATTCCATTTCTTGGCCAAGCAAATAATTCCAAATCACCTTTACTGCAAAGCATCTTCATTCACAGTCATTTCACAATGTTCTCTCTGGTGTATTAGAGTGGAAGTTGATGACCTGCTTGGCAGAGAGAGACAAGTCTGCAAGGTCAAGATGCTTTGTTTAAAAAGGAAGTTTTGGGGAATTTTCAGATTTTTACAAAGTTAAGCCTGAGATGACCAAACCTCACAAAATGGGATGGGGGAGATGAAAACTGTGGGGCCAGGCTCTGTTTCAAGGACATTAGGCAAAAAGGGTTTTCCTGGCAGGGCAGCTGTTGGTCACTTGGTACTCAGCACCTTCAGAACCCACAGAAATGTTCCTGGCTCTGACATTAATTGCTAGGGCTCTGTGTGTGTCCCCTGAAACATTTCTGCCTGGACAGCAAAGCTACTGTTTAAGCTGTAGTGGAAAAGCTGGTAATCTCCTGGCAGGATTTGGGCTTTCCCCGGGTCATGGGAGTGAGGTGAAAACTTTTCCCCTGCCCTTTCCTTGCAGAATGAAGAGGCAGTCAGGATCTGCTATTTCAGTCCCAAGTAAGTGAAATAATCTCAAAAATGTGTGTATGGGACACGAGTGGATGTGAAGGAGGGTTAGGGCTGTACAGTGTTTGCATCATCCTTCCACATCCTTTACAAGAAGACATTCACTCCATAAATACCCTGCATTGTGGCTGAGCCTGGAGTCCATGTGGAGCTCAATAGACTGTGCTCAGTGAGCAGCATGTATGGGAATGTGTCCTTTCCTCTCCCTTCCCAGAGGGAAGATGCTCTGCATTCTCCAGTGTCAGGGAGCTCCATGGCTCTCCAGGAGCTAAATCACATTTCAAAACACTGCTGGTGTGTTTCAGGAGGAAGAGAAGAAAAAATCATCCATTATCAGGGCATCTGAAGTTTCTTCGTGGGCTCTACAGGAACCTGAGGTCAGGAGAGAGCTAAAAAGCCTGGACCAGAGGTAGGACCCAGGAGGGCCACACCAGTTTATAGCAGTTGAACATCTGACCTCAATTCCCTTTTGGCACTCAGAGTGATTTTGGAAATAATTCTCGGCACATGTCTGCACTGCAGATCCCCAGCTACCTCCAGCTCGGCACTGGATCTAGATTCCTTCTGGCAGCTGAGCTTGTTTTGATCAAGGTCCTGCTCCACCTGAGGGCTCTGAGCCAGCATTGCCAAAGTTCAGCCCTCTCATGTTAGAGCATCCATGTCCCCATCAGATGCACATGGAGGTGCTGTGCCTGTGGCAGGATGAATCCTTAGTTACACCACAACAGGAGCTGTCCCTCAACCATTCTTGTGGTATTAATCCACACACTCCCTCCAAGGGTTTCTTCTTTGTTTACAGACTAAAGAAACACAAATTCTTGCATTACTGAGAATTTCTGCTCAGCTCTGGGTCAAATTTTAAGAATCCTATGTTTTTCTTTCCAAGTAACAAATGTTTGTTTTGCTGAAGAAAAGGGGAGTGAACCTGTTCCACTCAAGTGGGTATAAATTTGGAGTAATTCCACTGAATCCCAAAGGCCAGGAGTAGGGAAAATCCAGCATGAAGAGTGTATCTTGTCCATTTCCATGAGCCTATGAAATTCACATTTATCATTGCTTCTTTTACCCCCCTCATTGCTTTTGTTCTTTTCCCACCCTTGCCCAGTCTCCCTGCTAGAAGGAATGTCATGACCACGATGTCAGAGCAGTTATTATTGGATATTTGGGTGTTTTAGTAAATGATGTTCTCCAGATGCTAAAGATCTAAGAAGGCTTCAAATGCTTGCCTCTGCTCTCATTCACACAACTATGAATTCCTAGTCACTCCACTTCCTTCACCAGATTCATGCCAGATGCAAGCAGAGGAACCAGATGAGAATCCAGCCTGGAGCTACTAAAAGCAAACTGGCCAATGGCATTTCTTAGGGGAAGACTCTTCCAGTGATTAATGATAGACAAACAAAAAATAGAGGGGCCTTGGGACACATTTCTCAAAGTCACTGCAATTTTCACTTAATCAACTGTAAAGTTTTTAGCCCAAAACAAGACAAAATATTATTTACTGTGTTCAGCTTCCCCAGTTTGTTTTTCTCTTTAAGAAGCAGCCTTACTGGGAATATGAATGGAAAGATCCTTTTCACAACTTGGGTATGACTTTGCCTGAACTAAGTCACTTGGGTTTAATTCAACATGAGTCAGGAGAAAAGAATGGTTCCCACAGCCCCAGATCAGAAATTTAAGGATTCAGGATGTCCTTTAATACAACTGCTGCTGCTCTTGGGGGTTCCAGAAGTGTAGGGAGAGTCAGAGGGGCTTTTCTAAACCAGGATCAGGTGTGGCTTTGAGATCCACCTGATAACGTGAGAGTTTCTGTTGTTGTGTACAGTGAGATGCAACTGCATTTTACTTCAGTTTCAGTGGGCCATTGTAACCCTGGTGGGAGTTTGGGGTCGGATGAGCATCGATGGGAAAAAGTCTTGCAGGAAAGGCCTTGTGTGAGAAACGATGTTCACTTTTAAAGTTTCAAAGGTTTATTAAACCTTAACAAAATACAGCAAAAGACTGAATAAGGAAAAATTACAGTGCTGGGAGCGTGAGACTAAACTGCCATGTGCTAACTCACAAAATGGTTGCTCCACCTTTTATACCTTCTGTGTTGCATCAGGTAACCCTAGTCCCTCCCAGAGTCTGTCAGTTCTTCACCATCCCTTGGTGGAGACTGCTTTCTTGCAATGTGGCTGGTCAGGTGTTGGATGCTGTGCTCTCCAGTAACAGGCCTGCCTTCCCCCAGATGCCCTATCAAGGCCATCCAGTGACAACAATACAAGGAGGAGGGGAAAGAGGACTATGGGGAGAACATATCACAGTAACATAGTTATACATCAATAAAACTTCTCTTAACGTACACATAATATTCATCCCTTAATTGTGAGAGCCAACCATCACATTACCCATCTGTAACACTTGTGATCTTCCCAAAGGAGAGCTGAGAAGCAGATTTCCATGAAGAATGTTTGTCTTTGCACACTCTCCCAGGTTCTCACAATTGAGAAATGCTTGCCCAATGCTCTCAGGCACATGGTGGTGTTGTTGCAGTTGTTCTGTGCAGGGCCAGGACTTAGATCCATCCAACTCAGGACGTTCTATGATTCCATGAACTGCAAGACTGCTCGCACATTTGTCATGACTAACTTAGGTTTGACACACAGTTCAGTCTTCTGTTTATGTCACTTCTGAAGTGAATTATAGATCCTTGTGTTGATCCAAATTTACGGACAAAGTTATTTGATTCTTCAAATAGTTTTTTAGATCCTGTTTATAAATTCTTGAGTACTTTAGATCAGATGTGTCAGCAGGAACCAGGACACCTTTCCTTTTTCTGGTAGTGCAAAGCAGCCATAAACCCAGTTTAGCTGGCCAGTTAAAGTGGATTTACTGGTGCTTTGGACTTGAAGCTGCCCAGAGAGGCAGAATGTATCAGTGAATACTTGTCTGCATGTGGTACTTTTCAGATGGATCCTTACAAAAATGCATACTTTCCTCAGAAAGAGGTTTTTGACACTGTATGGTCTCTTCATTCCATAAACACAGCTCATTTTATTGAAAACAGCTGCATTTGCACCAGTATCACAGAGATGATGGTCTGTGCTGGTCTTGTCCTGACAATTACAAGTGTCAAAGAGGATCATTAAAAGACTGTTTCATTGGAAGGTATAGATTAGATGTGGGAAACCCCCTGCATTTTAGACCCACATTCAGTCTCTTATATCAGAGTGTCTGGGCATGTTAAAATCTTTTTCACATGGCTTAGTGTTTCCTGGTGGACAGCCCCAGTGCAGCTGTTGGGCTCATTAGCTCTCAGACATGGAGAATATTTGTGCTGGGAACAGTGCTTATAACCTTCAGAGGCAGGCCAGAGACAAGAGATTCCAAGACACAGTTTGTACTGGAGTGATAACTCTACTCCCAGATATCCCACTGCAACAGCTCCTAACCATTTACTGGGATTACCAAGACAGCAAGGAATGCAAAGGAGCAAGTGTATTCTAGACTTTGTAGGCCAATCTTGCTTTTGCTAAGAGTAAAGAAAGAGTTACTTCTTTGAAGTGACAGATCTGTGGTGTTTCCTGGCCAAGGCAAGATAAAAGAGTTCCCATTCCTCTTTAATGAGGAGGAAGTTTGTGCAGAGAGAGAGTGAGGATGAACTGTTTCTAGTGCAGTCTTTTATGGAAAAAGTTTAGGGAAGGTCCATGTGTGGGTTTCTAAAATGTTTAAATGCTGCAGGGTTTCAGAGAATCATAGAATGTCCCAACTTGGAAGGGACCCCAGGGATCATTGAGTCCAACACCTGACCCCGCACAGCTGCCCCAACAATCCCACCCTGTGCCTGAGAGCATTGTCCAAACACTCCTGGACCTCTGGCAGCCTCATGTCAGCAGCAATAGCAGGGGAAAGGAAACCTTGTTAGGGGTTGAGTTTGGTCCCAGGAGGGAGGTGGAATAATTTTTACTCTCTCAGGCAAAAAGAGGGATCCAGCCTGATCACAAGGAAAGAATGTCTCTGATGTCCCCTTCCCAAGTGCTATGATCCCACACAAAGAGAGGGAGGGTGAACAAAGCCAGAGCACAGCTCAGGCACCCCATCGAGGGCACTGGGGGTTCCAGACCAAGAGAGCAGCCCCAAGTTTGTTCACATCCTTCAGGGATACCCAGACTCTGCAGTGAAAATCAGAGCACTTTGTTTTCAGAGTGGCCATTCCGAGCTTGTGCTCTGCTGTGGCTGTTGTTCTGCATGACAAACACAAAGCCCACAGTAAGTGAAATTACATGTTGGGCTTGTTTTTTAAAGCATTAATGTTTATGGGAAACTAGAAACTCATACCAGTTTGGGCTAAATCTGAACAACAGAGAAAATAAATCAGACTGGGCTTGGTGCACATACTTTTCTATGAAGAAAGTTGTCTACAGTACATATTACACTCCAGAATAAATCTAAGATAAACAACGTTGAACTTTTAATCTTCTCAGTCCTTCTTCCTGTGAAAAGAAACCTTTTCAAGAGAGAACCAGCCCACCATCTATTCACTCCTCCTTGTTTAACTCCTGTGAAGATCAGTGCAGACCTCATGGAGGACAGAATGCTCCCCATCCTGCGCGTTACTTGGCTGCATGAATGTTTCTCAACACTCCTTCCCTTGCTTTGCTAGGCAAAATAACACCTTTCTCCAAAGGAGCAAAACAGCTTGCCTGTGTGCCAGCTCCAGATCCCTTCTGTCAGGCACCAAGCACCAGCAACTCCAGCAGGAAGAAGGAGAAGATGGAATCAATAGTTTGCAGGAAGGACTTAGCACTTTTAAAACCAGAACTTCTCTTCCCTGTGTCTGAATCCTTGTACTGCAGAGATTTTTACGAGAACACCTTTTTAAGGTCCCCAGTAGCCACCAAAATGTCCCCTGTTGGACCATCAGATATATCTGATATTCCACCCTGAATAATGACCAGGTCCTTTCCTAAATTAGCACACAGAGAGGTGCCACTTAAAGAAAGAAGTCACACACCAATTTTTGAATTTGCAGGACTTAGAAAGTCATGCTCCTGAAATGCAGGGAACCTGGTGTTTTCCAATCCCTACGTCACCTTTTATTTACCTGCAGAGCCAGAGCCAGCCTGGGAGCTTGCTGGCCATGGCAGAGCTTTTATACCAAACAAACACCAGCACTTTTTGGTTTCAGTGACCAAACACCAAAGACACAAACTGCTTCCCTTGACACAAACACCAAAGCACACACATGTGCCTTGCAGCCAAGACTCACTTTGAGGTCCTCATGACTCAAAGAGGAGCACAAAGGAGCTCCATTTGGTCTGGCTCAGCCTCCAGTCACGGAAACTCCTGTATTTCCACTCCTTGTCACCTTTTCACTGTCTCCACAACCTTTATTCTGCAGCTGAAATATGGATTAGGGAACTGACCTGAAATAAAAATAACCTAACCGGATGAAAAAAACAAAAACAAAGGGAATTTTGTCCTGGTTTTCTTTAGGAATTGAGGTCATTCCAAAAGCTTGGCCACCACATAGCCATGCAAATGGTACCACAGGATGAGAGAAGGGAACAGTGGTGATGCAGAAGGGATCAGTCACAGAAAGGAGAACATGTCTGGGGTTCTGGAAATGCACTGCTGCTGTAAAGAAATACTTGTGAAACCCAAACCTGCCCAAATTTGGAACTATTTGTTTTTGACCGGAGACTTGAGAGCCTGTCCACTACTGACTGAGCCTGCCACACAGACAAATCCCTCTTGGCTGCCCATTAGCGACAAGGGATCATTATCCTGCAGGACCACAACATTCTTGGGTCTGTCTCTGGTACTTTGAATAAAAACAACCTGAAAATCTCAATTGAATAACTTGGTTGACAGAAGAAGAAAAACACAAACCTGTTAATGCAAGCAGTGCTATAAATAACCTTTAAAGACCCAGGCTGAAAGCTGGGTAAGGCCCACAGGAAGGCGAGAGATGAGCTCCAGGTCTTTGTGGTTCAGGAGAATTTCCTGTCTTGTCAGTGCGTGTTTCCTCTGATCCAGGGAGGGAGGGATGGTGTCCAAGGCCATTCCTTTCACTCACCAACCATGACATCGGCTGGAGGAAGGGGTGGCTGAGCAGTTTTAATGCTGACAGATGGTGACTTAGGAATTGAATGGCAGAGAGAGATAATCCAAGTTGGTTTCAGGGACACTGGGGTAACTCCGGTGAGGATGTGCAGATTAACTCTGCCCCTTTCCTGAGGGAGCTGTTCCAGCAGGACCCGTCTGCACCCACCCACCATTCACTGCACGAACGAGCTGGGCTGACCATTCCCCACCTGTCCCTGGAGAGCTGCAATGGAGACTGCAAGGGTCACACCTCACTGCTGGAAGTGGGGAAATCCTGTGGAATGGGCTAAGGCAAATGGCAGCATCCCAGTGGGAGGGAGTCCTGTGATTCTTGTGTTTTCATAGTCCAGGGAGAAAACACTCCCCATCGTGCTCTTCTCACCAGCAGACAGACCTCTGGAAATCAGACCCTTTCCAATTAGATGGCCACACGTGGATTTAGGAATCTGGGCAATCAGGTTGGGAAATGTTTAGTGCAGGGTTTTTCAAAAACAGTTCACGTATGTCCTTGTTGAAAATCCCTCCTCCAGAAGTAACAAACTCAAGGTGCTGTGGCAGTGTTCTTTAATTAGTGTGTGCACTTTGTGAGGTGGGATTCTTTTCTTAGCCCCATTTTATGGCTGGGAAAACCAAGGTAAAAATGAGGCAGCATTTCCCAAGGCTCCATTGCGTGCTAGTGCCCAAGCCAGAAACAGACCTTTCTGCTTCTGACTCCCAGTTCCTGCTCTAATTACCAGAAAATTTCTCTCCTCTATGGCACAGCCAACTGGTTCCAATAATATGTCCAAGCTGTTGCAAAGATCAAGTCCATTTTTTGGCTGCTTAACCCAAAAAAACATTTAATTTTCAAAACACAGGTCTGGCTTTTCACCAGAGAAAAGATTTGGTTTTCATTATTCATCCGTTTTATGATTTTTTTTTTCTTTCTCTCTTTCTTAAAAGCCAAACATTCAATCACTCTGTTCAATATAAGGTTCCTAGGGCAGGAGCACTGCAACTATCATTACCATAGAAATCATTATTCTTACTATAAATACACCTCTGTATTTTTCATTTTGTTATTTTTATGACTAAAAATTGAACCTTTAGCAAACCTCAAAATGCTGTCCAGAATTAAAAACTCTGAATCAAATCCTGTAGTCCTGACTTCTGAAAATAAACTTTTTTAAAAAAAAATTGTAGCATTCCTTGGTTTATGTCCAAAGCAATAACATTGGCCTATAGCTTTCCAACACTGCTTTAATTATGCCAGTCTGTGGTGGTAAAGATAATATTGTTTTACTTAGACACAATCAGACTGTCATAATGGTATCTTATGTTACCTATTCTGTATGGGAATATGCCAAATCAGGATAAAAAAATATATATATTTAAAATGTGCCCACTCAAGCTATGTCAGAACAAAAGGTTTTTGAAGGAACTTTAATGTATTACTTTTTACTGTATTTAATGCTTTAATGTATAACTATTTACTGTATTCTAACACATATAGTAATCACTGCTGGGCTAAAAATGAATACAAATGCACAGAGAAATTACATTTGTCCTTTTATAAAAGCAGCAGAATATTATTTCTAGCTTTTCTTTTAATATATTTGTTTTCCTAACCTGGAAATTCAGATTCTGTGGAGGCTGGAAGATTCTCAGACAAGTCGAAAGCAACTGAAAATAGTTTTATCAGCAAGTTTATGAGTGTAAAGACTGATCTGTTGAAAGGAGAAGCAAATGCTAATTAGATCCTTGAATTCTGTTTTTCATTCCTCAGTCAGCACAAATGAGTAACTAACTTGGTGGAGAAAGGATGCATTTGTTGAAGAACTGAATCACACCAGATTCTCATTAAATCCCACCTTGTCCAAGAACCAGTAACTCATTATAAACAGGAGAACTGAAGATTAAAATGACTGAATCCATCTTTGATCTTTTATCTCTGCTCCCCTCTTGAACGTCATCCCATCAGATGGGATTGGACACAATTAATTTTTTCAGTACAACAGGCAACAAGGGAAGCAGGAACATTAAACTAGGTGCTTTTATGCGTGTTTCTGTTGTGTTTCCTCATGTCCAGAGCCCTGTGCTGAGCAGGCAGGTGTAATTCTGAAAGCATCACCACCACATGGAACATCCAGGACCTTTGGGGCTTCCAAACAATCAAAAGCAGTCAGGGACATCAAAGTTCTTCACCCTGGGCCAGCTGCAGCACTGGTGGCCCCATTAACCTCCCTGCCACACAAAAGAAGCATTATTATTTTTTCTGGATGCCTTTGATATGGACACTAACTCTCTTCCATCAAAGCCAAAGAATACCTGGAAAACCACTTCAGAGGATTTGAAATTACCTCAATATATCTTCAATACAAAGAAGACTGAAATAGGGGAAAATAGGTTGAAAATTAAAAATCAAAAACCCACAAAACCTCTGTTGAAAAGCCCAAGCCTCTGAAAACCTGAGCTTTTAGCCTAAAAAAAAGAGAATGAGCCACAGCTTTGTGGGCTCTGCAAAGAGCTTCATGTTAACCAGTGGATAAATTGTCATGTTGGGAAAACAAAACCATTCTGGAAGCTGACATCTGAAAGGCAGCGGGGGCTTCAAAGGGGGTGAAGAGATGAGATTGCCAGTGAAACCAAGGCACAAAAAGTGCAACTTGACAACCCAAGGTCTTCATTCAGCTGAGTTATCAGCTGTGGGTCTTGCTGCCTTTCTGATTTCATGCTAGATTTTACATTTTAGGGAGGAACTTGGACAAAAATGACCTGAGAGTGCTCTAGGGATTCAGAAGTCAGTAAACATAAAATATGTAACCTCATGTCTTGCATCCTCCAGGACTTGATACTCTAGAGCAGCCTATACTTCAGCATGATGAGAGATGTAGATCCTGCTCAGAATGAGGATGAAGGATTCTCACAGCATCCTGCAGGAATGTAGGAAGGATCAAACGTTCCCTGCTTTGTCCGCAGGGAAAAATCGAGCAAAGAATTCTCCGTTCTCCTCCCGGTGGGTTTCAGGCATTAGTTATGGAAGAGGGATATTGCGGGGCAAGATTTGAGTGGACGCTGACACGTCATTTCGGAAGGAGATCCAGAACTGGCATCATCACGCGAAGCTGCCTAATGCCAATACCGGAAAACCTCCACCCGAAACCGGCGGGCTCCTGCTGCCCCCTCCCGGGACACGACGGGCCCGCCTCGCCCGGAGCCCGAGTCACCTCGGCGAGAATACCGCGGAGGCTTTGGGGTGTCCCTGTCTCCAGGAGCTGGATTTACGGCGTGCGGCAGCGCCTGCACAAGCACAGACAGGGATTCAGCCCATGCCTGGCGTTCCGTAACAGGGCACAGGGCTCGCCCGTGACGAAAGATGCCGAAATTCCAGCCGGCTCTCAGGATGCCGAAAATACCAAGCAGCTCTCGGGCGCGCTCGTCTCTGCTCCGTCGGTACGAGGGGACTCATCTTCTCCAGGAATTGCCACCCTCGCTGTCGAAGGCCTGCGGAAGTAAACACGAGAAGAGGATCACACCGTACCCAATCCAACCCCACGTTCGGGGCTGATGACCCCGAACATGGATCTCCTATCTGTATGAAGAGGATGTGGTCTAAGCTCAGAGACCCAGTTTGGCTGGGATTCGAAGCTTCTGATGCAGCTGCTGCCCTGTTGCGTGGAGGGGAGCCGGGTTCACGGCCTCTCACAAACTTCTCTACGACAAAAAAACCCACATCCAGTCTTTGGCCTTTCAACATTGTCAAAAACTGTCCAACTTTGTGCCAGCTCTGACAGCAGTGGTGCCTTGAAGAGATGACCAAAGTGCTTGTCACAGCATGGAGTTGTGTCGTGGGAGGGTTGGGCTGGATATCGGGAAAAAGGGGGAAAAAGTGTCCCCCCGGCTCCCCAGGGAATGGTCATAACCCCAAGGCTGCCAGAGCTCCAGGAGCGTTTGGACAATACTCTCAGGCACAGGGTGGGATTGTTCGAATGTCCTGTGCAGGGCTAAGAGCTGGTCTCGATGATTCCTGTGGCTCCTTCCCAACTCAGCATATTCTATGATTTTTTTCCTAATATCTGTATCTTCTGTCTCAGCTTAAGGCCGTTTCCTCTTGCCCTCTCACTGCAGCACTGTAGAAGAGACCGGTCCCCAGCTCACTGCAGTCTGCTTCCAGGTAGTTGTAGTTGTCCCAAAGCCTTCCCAAGTTGTCCCAAAGCCTCCCCAAGTTGTCCCAAAGCCTCCCCAAGTTGCCCCAAACTCCCGCCCTCTCCCCCCGGCTCCCTCCCGCGGCTATCGCTCCTCCTGCCGCCAGGGGGCGCTGCGGCGGCGGGGGCGCCGCTCTCTCCGCCCGCCGGGGCCCCGGAGGAGGCGG